>NC_061111.1:164232830-164283782 GCF_002878395.1 Capsicum annuum | reverse complement strand
GGTGACTTGGTAGGTTGAAAATGATTAAGTGTAGGAACTTTAAAGGTGTTTTTTATTTTGAAAGTGGTTATGCTCGGTGACTTGGTAGGTTGAAAATGATTAAGTGTAGGGACTTTAAAGGTGAATCACTTGTTTTGAAAGTGGTTATGCTTGGTGACTTAGTAGGTTGAAAATGATTAAGTGTAGGGACTTTTAAGGTGTTTCTTTATTTTGAAAGTGGTTATGCTCGGTGACTTGGTAGGTTGAAAATGATTAAGTGTAGGGACTTTAAAGGTGAATTTTTTGTTTTGAAAGTTGTTATGCTTGGTGACTTGGTAGGTTGAAAATGATTTAGTGTAGGACTTGGTAGGTTGAAAATGATTAAGTTTAGGGACTTTAAAGGTGAATTTTTCTTTTTGAAAGTGGTTATGCTTGGTGATGTGGTAGGTTAAAAATGATTTAGTATAAGGAGTTTAAAGGTGTTTTTTTGTTTTGATAAAGGTTAGTTATCACTTGCTGAACTTTGTGTGACTTAATCTAATTAGTTGAATATGATTGGTTGCGTAGATGGAACCTGATTATAGCTGGATTTATAAACGGAACAATGATAATAGAATAGGTATTAGAGAGAAATTTATTGAAAGTGTCAGATGATTTGTTGAACATGCTAAGACACTTGATGTTTGGTCACGTTTTGGGTCACTTCATTGTCCTTGTGTTAGATGTGATGGTATAAATCTTTTAAAAAAAACTTGTGAAGGAACATCTTTATAGAAAGGGGTTTTATGAGGGCTTTTTAAGATCACGTGCTATTGATGGTGATGTTGGGCAAAATATCTTTGTTGTTGGAGAAAGTAGTAGCTCTGCAGGGCATAAGGAATATCAAGATACTAGGATGACAGAAATGGTGCACGATGCTTTTGGGATGCAACACGAGGAAGACTTTAGGTTAAATTTCGAAGATGTTCCTAATAGCAAAATGGGCAAATTCTATGAACAATTGCATGCTGGTAGTCATACTTTGTTTAATAGGTGTTCCCACTCTCGTTTGTCTGTTGCTGTTAGATTATTAAGTACTAAATCTGACTGAAATATTGCTGAAGGAGGTATGGACTCAATGATAGGCCTTATTAAAGAGTTAGTTGACCCCGGCTTGGAGGTTCCTAATTTTTTCTACAAGGCAAAAACATTGGTGTCAAAGTTAGGTCTCTCCTTGGTTAGAATTGATTGTTGTGAAAATGATTGCATGTTATATTTTAAGGAATACGCTAACCTAGAGTCCTATAGGTTTTGTCAGCACCCTCGATATAAGTGTGGTTCTAGTGAAAATCAAATTTCTATTAAGGCGATGCATTATTTATCTCTAATACCAAGGTTGAAAAGGTTGTATACTTTAAACAGCTCAGCTCCTCATATGAGATGGCACAGTGAAAATGAAAGGTCCACTGGTGTTATGTGCTAATCATCTGATGGAGAGGTTTGGGAGCATTTTGATGCAACTTATCCAGGTTTTTCAGTTGAACCACAAAATATTCATTTGGGATTATGTGCGGATGGCTTCTCTCCCTTTTCAGTTGGTGTTGCGCCATATTCATGTTGGCCTATATTTATCACTCCGTATAATCTTTCTCCTGAAATGTTAATGAGTAGTCCCTATATATTTTTGAATTATGTTGTTCCTGGCCTGCGTAATCCAAAAAGCAGAATAGATGTCTACTTGCAACCTTTGATCGATGAACTTTAAATTTTATGGCATGAGGGGGTTGAAACTTCGGACATCTCACTTAAACAGAATTTTAATCTGCGTGCATATCTAATGTGGACTGTTAATGATTTTCCTACTTATGGAATGTTTTCTGGGTGGATGACAGCTGAAAAATTGGCTTGTCCATACTTCATGGAAAAAACAAAATCTTTCACATTAAGACATGACAGAAAAAATTTATGGTTTGATGGTCATCGTTGTTTCTTTCCACTTGATCATGAATTTAGGAAACTCAAGAATGCATTTAAAAGGAATAGAAGGGAACATGATGGTCCACCTCCAAGGCTGTCTGGTCAGGACATCTGGGAGATAGTTCAGGATTTGCCTAAAGCCAGCAAGGAACCATTGTACAGGCTTAATGGATATGACGTTTCACTTAACTGGACTAAGCAAAGTATATTTTTAGAGTTAGAATATTGGCCAGATAATTTACTTAGAAATAATGTTGATGTACTGCATACTGAGAAGAACTATTTTGACAACTTGTTCAACACAGTTATGGATGTCACCGGTAAAACAAAGGATAATCCTAAGGCCAGACTTGACTTACTAAAATATTGCAAACGCAGAGAATTATACTTACAGGAGGGGCCCAATGGCAATGTTCTTAAGCCCAAGGCTAGTTTTACATCAAGTTGGACCAAAAACGTTAAATATGTAAGTGGGCCAATGTTTGAAGATGCCCGATGGATATGCGTCAATTTTGGGAAAGAGCGTTGATATAGCATAAGAAATCTTGCATGGAATGAAAAGCCATGATTGTCATATTTTTGTGGAACAATTACTTCCAATTTCTTTTATTGGTTCACCTGAAAACATATGGAAAGCAATAGCAGAGATCAATTTATTCTTCAAAGACTTATGTGTCACCACATTAAAAGAAGAAAATCTGGCATAAATGGAAAGTAATATTGTTTTTTATCACCAACAAGCTGGAGAAGATTTTTTCGCCAGCATTCTTTGATGTGATGGAACATCTTCCCATTCACCTTGTGCACGAAGCTCGGCTAGAAGGTCCACTTCAAACTAGGTGGATGTATCTATTCAAACGGTAAGCAATTGCAACATATTTAAATTCATACATATCTTTTTTTTAATTTAGTAAATATCTAATCTTAAGATTTTGCAGAGCAATTGGAAAATTAAAAAGAGGTCCCAAAAACAAACATAGGGTGGAAGGCTCTATAGTTGAGGCATATCTCTCAAGATAAGCGTCTCAATTTTGTTCATACTACTTTCGTGATGAAGTTACTTGTTTAAGAAACTGATCAAATCGTCATCAGGACGATGTGAATGAGCCTTATTTGCAATCGATATCAATTTCTAATCAATCTGGTTGTAAGGCTAAAAAGACCATACGTCGCTAGCTCACTCCCACGGAGCGCAAATCAGCAACTTTGTATGTCTTGATGAATTGCTTGAAAGTTAAACCCTTTCTGAAGTAAGGAGATTAAAATTTTAACATATCTTATTTTTTTACTCATTCCCTTAAAGAAACTAATTGTGTTTCGCATGTTGGATATTCAGTTTATTTAAGACTCAATTCTATGAAAATCAAGTGTATGTATACTTCATAACATGGTTTACATATGAGGTTCGTAAGTGTATTAATATTTCTACAAATTTTAAACATTTACATATTCCTCAACTAACATATATATATATATATATATATATATATATATAGGTACACGAGTCCCCAAATGCAGCCACCTACGATCAGCTCTTGAGAGATATTTCTTTGGGTCCAGTTAAAGCTTATGCAATGTCCCATTATACAGTAAATGAGTTTAAATTTTTCATCGAAGAACACTCCAGAATAAGGAAAAAAAACAATAGTGATGTTTGGGTTAAGGGTGGTGATGATGTTGATTACTTTGGCATCATACATGAGATCTTAGAACTGGAGTATGCTGGTTTCTCAATAAAAAAATAATCCTCTTTAGATGTAAGTTGTTTTATCCAAGCACAAGAGGCACAAGAGTACATATGAAGCATAACATCATTGAAGTGAAGCACAATAGGTCGTATACTATTTACGATCCATTTGTTCTAGAGCAAAATGCTAAACAAATGGATTATATTCCTTATTCGTTGAGCAGTGATAAGTTTGATTGGTGGGCTATAATCAAAGCAAAGCCTATAGGATAGGTGGAAGTTGAGAATATGTTGGAGACTGCATATTAAAATAAAATGCAGATTGATCACCAGCTGTTGGACGTTGACTTAGTGAATAGTTTGAATCATCCAAAAAATATATTTGAAGAAGTTAATATTGTGGAAGAAGAGGATGAGTGGGTAGAAGATGAGGAAACTTCTTAAGAGGATAAATGGTTTAGTGGAGAATCTTCAGAAGAAGAGGATTAGTTTGTGTAGGTTTTTTTTTTATGTATTGATGTCTTTATGCTTGGTACTATATATTTAATTTTATGTTTCTTGTTTAAGATTGATATGTAATATACTGTTTAAGATTGTTGTTTTCTCTTTTTCATAATTTATATAGTAATAAAAATAGTCTTGTCTATCTCGTGTTGTTGGAGCGATTTGAAATGTGAATTAGTAACTTGAAATTAATTATTTGGAATGTTTTCTTATATATTCATTTTGTAGGAACTAACTACTTGTTAACTTTACATAATTTAAATGTCTGGTAGAGGTGACAAAGGTAAGGCAAAAGTTGATCCTACGAAAAAAAAAACCTCTGTCTTATAGACAACCGACAGGTATTCATATATCTGAGGGTCGGTTTGCTGACGCGCCAGCACGACCCTCATATTATAGGTCGTCTCAACATTCGGTTCCTGCTCTTACGCATGTGGGGCCACTTCATGGGTCTACACCGACTCATTGTTCTCCTATCACCGTGCCACCGCCATCACAATACTATCGGACGACTGCTGGCACATCCAGACATCTACCATCGTCGGTACCCTCTTGTAGCAGTCACCCAGGTTCGCACAGTAATTCTGCTAGATCTATGGGGTTGTCGGATCTTCATCTTGGAGGCACTTCATCCGGTAATTCAAATCCACCCATGCCAGTGCATCTACCAGCACTTGCTCTACAACCTGAAGATAGAGATGATTATAGGAGATATTATTTTATTCCCTATGGAACAGGGTAAGATTTCTAAATATAATAACATTATTCATTTTTCATTACTATATTATTATGCTCGATGAAATTACTATTTGATCTTGTGTTGTAGGCTTAGGCCGGATGTTGGAGTTGGAACAATTACGAGGAAATGCATTTGTCGGCACTTCAATGGCTAACCGACCAGTTGATAAAAGGTTCCAGAAATGGTCAGAGAAAAAATGTTTAACGAATTTCATGTAAGGATTTAACTTATCGATTACTTAACACATTGTTAGAACAAAAGATTGACTATTATATTTTTGTTTTTGTTGTAAAAATATTACTGGTGGGATGATGCGAATGAATGTGCTATAAGGAGAAGTTTTTACAGAAGAGCTAGATCCAGATTTAACAGTCTGTTGGATTATGCCAGAACCAACATGGTATGACCTGACTGGATAAGTGAACCCTTATGGCAACAGTATATTCGCTATTGGAATAGCGAAGAATACCAATTGCTAAGGGACAAAGGAAAGAAAGCCCGGGCATCATCCTAGGGTGGCTCCTTGCTTACTGCGGGTGCCAAAAGTATGATTGTTGTGGAGGAAAAAATGATATGTAACTTTTACAGTTTTAATTATTTGTTTCTATTTAAATTTTAATTATTTGAAGATTGATAATTTTTCCATATGCAAGAAAAAGAAAAGTATAGGAAGATACCACACGATGAGCTATTCGAGGAGACTCACCTGGAAAAAAAAAGAACCCGACTAATGAAGATGTCTAGGTAGAACCTCGTGCAAAAGATGCCCATGTAAGAATCAAATTTTGAATTTATGAATCTTTTTATCAAAGTTGATATTATTCAAGTATAAGTACGTTAATATTTTTTGATTATTAATTATAACTTTACTTTAAATATAGGCAGCTCCTTAGTGAGGTTCGTAGTAGTTGGCCTCCTGAAAGTCAGGATGACCCAATACCTCAACATGTAGAGGAGAAGTTATGGGAACAAACTGTGGGTCTTGCAGTTAGAGGCCATTTCTACGGATACCACAGAAATTATTTTGGCGAGAATGTTAGGTCTTCGTCCGGTCTTACATCCTACACATATTCAGTTGATAGAGAAACCATTGAATCACTAAAAAATATGATTTTTAAACTCACTGAAGAGCTTGTTGAGCAGAGAGAGAGGGTATAAAAGAAAGAGGAGGAAACATCATCATAAATTAAAATGCTGCAGGAGCAGTTCAGCTCTTTTATTTAGACTGCAGGGATTATTCCTCCATGTCCTAGTGATACAGTTCGGGATGCAAATGTCTAAGCCCACTCGATGATATCAGCATAGATAAGAATGCGGAAGACAAAAATGATGACGATGACGATGACGATGAAGATGTGTATTAGTTTTTTACCTTTTGTATGGGTTGTACTTTGGATTTGGACATTTTGTTGTAGTTTTTACACTTTTGTAAGTATTGTTGTAGTTTTTACACATTGATTTGTACTTTGGTTTTTGTTGTTGTTGTTGATTTTATGGATTTGGACATTTTATTGTGGTTTGTACTTTGATTTGTTGTTGTTATTTTTGTTGTATTGTATGGTGTTTCATTTGCTGCTTTTTAAAAAGAAAAAAAAAACTCCAGAAAAATTGACCACAAGTGATCAATTTTTCTAGAAATTTTACAAAAAATCGATCACAAGTGGTTGGTTTTATTAAAATTAATACATTAATTTAAAATAAAACCGACCACTCGTGGTCAATTTTATTAAAATTAGTTAATTAATTTTAAAATAAAACCGACCACTCGTGGTCGATTTTATTAAAATTAGTTAATTAATTTTAAAATTAATCCAACCACTTGGGGTCGGTTTATTTTGAATTTTTTTATTTTTAAACTCATTTTTTTCTATTTTAATAAAATAATAATAAATTTTAAAAATATATATTTTAAAAAAAAAGACGACCACGCATGATTGGTTTTTAAAAAGCTACCACAATTTTACCGACCACGCATTTTAGTTGGTTTTGTGGTTGGAATTAGAGGAAAACCGCATTTTGATTAGTTTTCCTCTTTTTTTTAGTAGTGTTGTAAGGTCAAAATAATGGATACCAAGGAGATTGTTTTGATTGTTAGAAGACATAAAAATATGTACAACGCTGATATTATGGGGATGCCGGGAAGAAGACTAACTTGTCTAAGTGCGATTGAATATGATCCCCTTCTTTGGCATAAAAGGCTTAGACATGCAAGTCTGAAGCAACTAAACAAACTAAATTCTAAAGACATGGTGTTAGGATTGCCCAAAATCAAGTTCAAAGAAGAGAAAGTTTGCAGTGTTTGTGTAAGGGGGAAAAAGGTAAAATCGTCTTTCAAGCCAAAGAACCATATCAGCAAAACCAAGTGTCTTGACCTGGTCCATATAGACCTTTGTGGACCAATGAGAGTACAAAGCAGAAGAGGCAAAAGGTATGTTTTTGTAATTGTTGATGACTACTCTAGGTTTATCTAAACAATGTTTTTGGCTATTAAAGAAGATGTTTTTTATGTCTTTTTTTTTATCTTCATTAAGAAAATAAAAAAGAAGCTAGGTACATCCTTAATTTCCAAAAGATCTGACCATGGTACTGAGTTTGAAAATGCAAAATTTTTGAAATTTTGTTCAACAAATGGTATAGATCATAATTTCTCTACTCCTAGAACACCAAAAAAAATAAAGTAGCAGAAAGGAAAAATAGGACCTTAGAAGATATGACTAGAACAATGATGCTAACAGAAAATCTTAAAAACAATCTTTGGGCTGAAGCCATAAATACTGCTGGCTACATTGTAAATAGATGCATGATTAGACACATTCTAGAAAATACTCTCTATGAACTACTCATAGGAAGAAAATCAAATATTTTTAATTTAGAACCTTTGGTTGCAAGTGTTTCATTCATAATAATGAAAAAGATAATTTGAGAAAATTTGATGCAAAAAGTGATAAGGGAATATTCCTAGGATACTCTCACCATAGTAAAGCTTATAGGGTCTTAAATAAAAGAATAATTTGTGTTGAAGAATATGTGCATGTTGTTTTTTATGAATCATGTATTGAGACTAACATGTTAAATAAAAGTGAAACTAAAGAACAGGAAAAGAAATATGTTGTACAACTTGGTCTAACTACAGAACAACCTGGAGGCACACTGACAAGGGGAACTGAACCACTACCAACTCCAACCCAAGTCATTCACAATGATCTATGTAGCTCATTAGGATTGATTCCAAAAAGCAACAAATATCAAAGATCTTATCCAATTGAGAATGCTCTCATCGATCTACCTCCAGAATCACCACCAGATTTGGATTGAAAAACCTATGAGCCTTCAAAACTTTTTAATCAGTTGTTGAACCAAAAAGGTGAATGAAGCACTTCTTGATGTAGATTGTATCATTACGATGCAAGAGGAGCTCAACTAGTTTGAAAGAAGCAAAGTTTGGAACTTAGTACCGGCTCTATAAGAAAGATCTGTGATTGGAACTAAGTGGGTGTACAGAAATATAATGGATGAACATGGAATAGCTACAACGAATAAGTCAAGGCTAGTGGTCCAAGGATACAATTAGGAGAAAGACATAGACTATGAAGAGACTTTTCCTCCTGTGGCAAGACTTGAAGCAATAAGGATTCTTGTAGAATTCGCATCCTACAAGAAATTTTATCTTCATCAAATCGACGTAAAGAGTGTCTTCCTTAATGGTTAGCTAAAGGATGAATTTCCTAACCATGTTTATTAGCTTGATAAAGCTTTGTATCGACCGAAAGAAGCTCCAAGGGCTTGCTATGAAAGATTGTCAAAATTCTTTTTGGAGCATGGACATATAAGACTAATAAGAGGTAAATTTGACACCACTCTTTTCTTAAGGACTAATGGGAAGGACTTGATAATTGTGCAGGTTTATGTAGATGACATCATATTGGTTCTACAAACATCAACATGACTCATGACTGTGTAAAACTCATGAGTAGTGAATTTGAGATGAGCAAAATGGGAGAACTTAACTTTTTCTTGGGATTGCAAATCAAATAAATAACTGACGGAATAATGATTCATCAATTAAAGTATCTGAAGAAGCTATTCAAAAGGTTATCTATGGAGAAAACAAACGAGATAGCACCCCCATTGCCACTGCCATAAAATTAGATATGGATGAAATAGGTGTATCTGTGGAACAAAAGCTATATAGAAGTATGATTGGGTCACTTTTGTATCTCATATCTAGTATACCTAACATTGTCTTTAATGTGGGTCTATATGAAAGATTTCAAGCATATACAAAGGAATCTCACCTCAAGTCTGTTAAGAGAATCTTGAGATATCTCAAAGAGACTACTGACTTATGTTTGTGGTATCTAAAAGGAAGCAATTTCAAATAGGTGGGATATGCTAATGCTAACTATGCAAATTATCTAGTGGATAAGAAAATCACCACAGGCATAACACACTTTCCTGGATCATGTCTGATCTTCTGGTCTACTACGAAGCAAAACTCAGTAGCATTGTCTACTGCTGAAGCTGAGTATGTTGATGTTGGGTCGTGTTAGGCACAATTGTTATAGATTAAGCAACAACTCAAGGATTTTGGTATGTAAGTTGGCTATGTTTTTTTTTTCTGCGACAACACTAGTGATATTAATATTACAAAAAATCAGGTGCAACAGAAACACATTGATATAAGACAAGATTTTCTTAGGGACAATGTAGAAAAAGGTCATATTTCTCTAATATTTTATTCAACTAAAGATAAAATTACAAATATTTTCACCAAGGCACTAGGTAGGGAATACTTTGAAAAGAACAGGTTAGACTTGGGAATGATTAAAATTTTATAAATCACCCTAAATGACTAATTAGAATAATTTCTTTACATTAATATGCAGAGAAAAATTGTTACTCTATTCAGTCTTGCACATTTAGTTGTGTGTTTCAAGTCCAGTGCCTAAAAATCTTTATTAGTATAGATCATCTATGTGAATTTCAGAATTCTAATGAGGTGCACTAAAATTTCATGCTACCGGTTATCTAAAGGTGTGTTTTCACTTGTCTAATATGCAATTCTAATTGAAATGGAACACTTAAGCATATCTGGTTCCTATATTAAACGTTCTACTTCATCCTCTTTAACTGCCATATTTGAAAAGTCCTTAAACTTTTCAAAAAGCTACCACCACCTATCAAATCAGTTCCTATCTGTAATGCACTAACTCTAGCATAGTGAAACTCTTCATCTTCACCTATATTAATCTAATTTTTCACTCTATTTAATCCCTATTCTCTCACCCACTTTCCTTACACCATACCTCTTACTTTGTATTTTTAGAACTTTTTTGTATTTTTAGAACTTTGTATCCTATATCTTCTTCTTTCTCTTTTCACTTCTCTTCCTAAGCTGACAAAAAATCGAGTTCCTCTCCATATTTTTTAATGGAAATTGTCACATTCACTCTATCCATACCCCAAATTCCACCTATTACTACCATCAAATTGTCTGATTTTGCAGCTTGGAACGAATTTAAGGTGATGATTAAATCCTTTTGATATCCTTCATCAAAACCCTTTAAAGATATCATCCCCAACCAAACATCTCTCCCTCAATCCCATTCTCCTTCAGACCAAGTTCCTAAAAGAGCCAGATCTAAGATCAAGAAAATTTCTGGTGCTCCCAATTCTGTACCTAATGATGAGGCTCTAAAGGAACCCCTAAGCAAACCTCCTCTAAAGAGGACTCCTCACACCTACAATCACAAAAAACAAGATGAAGTTGTTCTTGAGAAATCTATATGGGTGAGCAAAAAAAACCGCCCCGTGCCTGTTGTTTCTCCAATTTCAAAAGCAACCCTCTTCGCTAATGATGATAACTTACTTCTTTTTCTAGTTCGTTGTGGGAAAAGTGAAGGACATTATCCCAAAAACCTTCTCTTTTTGTTCCACTAGATCTCTATCTTCCCTCAAACCTTCTTAAAATAAAACTATTCAATTTGCACGACATCCTTTAAAAAATTCAAATCTTTCTCTCGTACTTCCAAGAAATAAATCACTCTACCTACGCCATCCATTCCTCTATGTTTCTCTCACTCCATTGCTACTTCTGACCCTACCTCTCATCTCTTGACCACATAATCAAGTTTTAAAAGCAGAAAGTGATGCAAGGTAGAGTTATTATTGGGTATGAGGGCATGAAATGTATGTTCTTCTTACCAAAATTATTGCATAATTGTGGTCACTCTTTTTCCTTTAAGGAACAACTCAATGGAAGTTAGCCAAGAAATAAGTAACCGAGTTCAATATAAATGGAAAGTTTTATGGTTCTGTATTTTTTTCTAAAGAGTTTGGGGTTCAGATTAAGCTTACTTGTGATGATGTGGTTCGTATTCTGGATATTCCTTCTTGGAGTTAGAGTCACAATGTGAATAATAAGTGGCCTTTTCTTCATACCCTATCCACAGCCTTGGAAATCACTAGAAAGTTCTCCAGACAGCCTACTCTTTCTCTGTAAGACCCTGTAAGATCCTAGCTCATTTCATCTTACTACTGCATGTTAAAGGGGCCCAAGACTTAGAAAACTTCACAAAGTGTTAAGGCTTAATCTTCTCCAAATCCCTTTAAACTTTGATGATTTTATTTTTAACCTTCGCGACCTCGGAACGTTAGTTTCTAAGTTGATTCATGATCGAGATTCTTGATAGTTCATCTCGGGTGAGTTTTGGATTTTTCGGATGATGTTTGAGATCTTTTTGGAAGATCAAAATAGTGAGGCTTCATGATAAGGCCGTGGTGCGTCAGATATCGCGTCGGTGGGGAGCAACGCGGCGTGTCTCATATCATATGTTTCTCTGCATTGCAAATCGCGTCAGTCTGTCCGATTTATTTTAATCAGTTCCAGTCCATGGGGGGTAATTGAGTTATTTCCCTCAACCTATCCTAGCCACAACATGGGATTTAGGGTCCCAAAAGTATTATTTGTCATATTTTACAAAAAAACTCTCTTAAAAGAAATCAATTCTCTCTCTCAAGAACAAACTCTAGTCTCTTCAAAATTCAATCTCAAGCTTCAAGAAATCACCAAGAACTTTCACTAATTCATCAATTCAGGTATGCGTGATGTTCATCCATGGGCCCTTTTCACCCATGGAGTCCAAGAATCTGTTTTTAAGTTTAAAGCCATGATTTTTACATGTTATTATAAGTTATCTTCATGAAGCTATTATGAATTTTGATTACAAATTATGTTTACTATGTATTTTTGTTGGAAATTGTCCTTGACAAGTTCGAATGATGATGTTCGCATGTTAAATACTAAATCTATGATTTTAGTATTACAATTATGTTAGTATCACATGTTTTAACTATTCTCATGCTTAAACCTATAAATTTCAAGTGTTTGATGAAATGCCTAAATTATTGAGTTTTAAATGATGACTATTTATGATATTTTTGAACCTTCAGTATGTTCCTATTGTTATTGTTATCATTATCGAGTCTTGGGGGTTATGAATGCCCAAAATTTAGCTGATTACTTAGTTTTATTATCTACGGAATGATTTCAGTAATACCATGAGAAATATCATTCAGTCAGTTACTAGGGTCAGTTGTGAGTTCAATTAAGCTTAGTTCAGTCCAGTAATCAGTGTCTTTCAGCTGGGAGTAAAAACTTAGCACCTAAAGAATATAGAAATAACGTCTCCCATGTTAGTAGGCATGAGGAACTTGTCTCCCCCGTCAGTAGGCATGAGACGTTAGTAGTAGTCCCTAGGTTCCAGACCTACGGTGCCATCGTAGACTTTGAGGGCCCTCCCGTCAGATAGACATGACACCCAAATACTTTGAGATATCAGATTAGTAGACCCGCATAGCCAATGTTAGTAATCGTGGCACAGTACTGACACCCTTCCAACTGGGGTTACAGGTTGGATCCTAATAGTACATTGGGGCATATCGGTTATAGCTAGCTCCCACAGTCTCCGTTCAGTATTTAGTATAGAGTTTAGTTTCAAGTCTGCTTGACCATAGCCTACAGTTATCAGTTATTTAATATCAGTATTTCAGTACTTTAGTTTATAATCTATATCAGAATCATGTTTTATGCTTGGTCATACATTGTCAAATTTTCCAGCTTTTATGCATTCAAACTAAGTTATCTCATGCTATTCAGTCAGTTATTATCTCATGCTTATAACCCATGAATTTCATACTAACCTCATCTCATATACCAGTACATTCAAAGTACCGATCGCATACTCATTTCTTACGATATGATGTCTTATATCATAGGTTTGGATGCTCAAATTTCCAATCGTACTTAGATATTCCAGCACATCAACAACAGTAGTAGTGGTGAGTCCTCATAGATTGAGGACTATTTATGTTTATTTCAGTCTTTTAGCTTAGTAGTCAGCTAAAGTTAGTTGGGGGTGTGTCCCATCAACTCTTCAGTCAGTTAGAGGCTTTTTAGACTATTTCAGATAGTTAGTCAATTTATTAGTTATTATTATCAGTCTTCGCAGTATTTTTTTCAAGCACTTTCAAAACTATGATTTTAATCAAATATTTCGGTAGTTAAAACCTTATGTCATTTTCAGTTAAATTTCGCATATGTTATTTTGTTATCTATTTTATTTAGTGCTCACAACAGGTACCAGCTCATGGGTTAGCTTGTGGTCTCTCGGGACTATAAGCACCGTTTGGAATCTAGGATGTATTTTTGGGGTGCTACACTCTCACCATCATAGAGTTGAAAATGAGAAATATCTCTACTATATCAGCTCCATTTTGATGTGGTACATAAGATCATTCTCCAAAGGAAAGAGTGAAGGACTGAGGTGAAGTTTTTGGAAATGAACTTAATGAAGCTTTTGGGTTCTAAGATCAAAATTGATCTCCCTAGGTTAATTTCAAAACACATAAATCAAGTTCTCCATCAGGATGAGAATGGTCATTCTTTGCCTTATGGGTTCTGGATTGGGGAAATCTGTGAGGAGTTTGGTGTTCCAATTCTAGTATTAAAATATCAATTGACCAAAGATGTTATTTCTAGGGTTCACCACTCCTCTCTTCCTGAGTCAATGAGACGTATAAACACTCCACTTCAATGGGCTTAAAATGCCTTAGAGGAGAAAACTGAAGAGTTGGAGGATGCAAGGATTGTACATGCACAGGAGACAGCCACACATAGGGCTAGGATTGTTGAATTGTGGAATGCACTTGCCCAGAAACAAGCCACTAGTGTTGCTACTATTTATAACCTGACTCAACTGATCTCATCTTCTCCATCTGCTTAATTAGTTCTTGTCTTAGATCCCTATGTTCTCTTTTACTTCTGTTCCCCTGTACTTAGGGTTGTTCCTTTCTTTTGGTGTTGTTGCGTAGCATGTAATACTTTTATCTTGGTACTGAATGTAAAGAAATTTTAGTTTTCTAAATTGTCTTCTTATCTTACTCAGTTGATTGCTCTTTAATACCATTGTTATGTGTTTATTGTCTTGTTGATAGCCCTAGTGTCCATAAGTTATTTAACGTCATAGTTTTGCTTTGATATGTATGTTTAGTTTTCCAATGATGCCAAAAGAGGGAAGAAAATTATATTAACAAGATTATACAATGCTTATGACCCATAGACTAACCTATTTCATTCAAGTGGATCTTGCATTAAGTGTCTACAGGTAACAATACTCAAGAGGTTTGTCATTATTAAAAAGGGAAAATTTGTTGGAGTATTAAAGTTTTGATATGTTACAAAGTGAATGAAACATGCGATACAACTGGTTCATCAGGTGCGAGGTGATACACCTGTAATATGATAAAGGAGCAATAGGATAGGATAAAGACAAGATTGAAGAAGTGGATAGTAGTGAAGTTGATAAAATCTACTTGGCCATCACGTGTGCAATTAAAGACATTGAGTTTGAATACAACACTTGATGATAATAGAGAATAAGTGGAAAAAGAGTTCTATGTGAAGAAGGACTTTGACTTCACAACAAACTGCGAAGAGTCAAGAGTTCCACACAAGATAGAAGACTCATTGATTGAAGGAGTCTTTGGAGAGTTGCATTTAAATAGAGGAAGTGTAACGACCCAAATTTTGATGAAATATGTGAAATATGTATTTCTATATAATTTAACTATTTTATCCATCTCCGTGGTTATGTTGTGGTATTTTAGGGTATGGAGATGATTGGCACAGTTTTTGATGCATTTTGGTGTCATTTATGTGATATTATGGTTTTTGGTGGCTTCAAGAGCTTTATAGTTGACTTCAGTCAACATCTTTTGATCCCTGCGATGGATGGAAAAAAGGACTATGCCGGCAAATCTGGAACGTCGATTTTAAAGTAGTAACATTAGTTGGTGTGATTTTATGGCTTTTAAACCTCATTTCAATCCTCAAGTAGGAAAGTTGTGATTTTAGATTTTTAGGGTCAACTTTATGAAAATGATGTTTTTTCGAAAATATGATATCACCATTGAGTTTGGAGCATTGAATTTGATAGGGTAGCATAGTTCTTTGTGTTCACAGAATTTTGGATGAATTCTGAGGGGCCCACAGAGACTTGGCATGCACCAAGCCCCAGCTGGTGCACCACTCAACTGGTGCACCCGCGATCACGATACTCTTATCGCAATCACGATTGGGCCTGCACTTGAGGTATAATGATCATAATACCCTTCCATGATCGTGATACCCTTGATATTTGAGGTACCGTGATCGTGATCCTGGTCCACGATCTCGAAGCCTGGGTGTATAAATACCTGGTCTTTGCTATTTTTCATTATTTTTGGACTTGGAGCTTAGGATTTCATATTTTTAGCTATTTCATCCACTTCTAAGCTTGGGTAAGCTTCATAACACCTATTTCAATTATTTTATTCAATCTTTATCATCTATTTCTTATTTTAAACTTGGATTAAAGAATGGAATTTGCAGATCTTGACTTATAAGGCCTAAAAATTGTATTTCTTTAATTTAAACCCAATTTCAAATCTTTTTCACTTGGATGAGTTTCTAATCTCATAATTATCAGCTTTTCCTCAAATTTCATCTTTAAAATAACTTTGATTCTTGATTTTAAAGTGGATTTCGGGAATTTTATCCGGTAAAGTTTAAAAATAGTTTTTCTTCAATTTAAACCTCATCTTTAACTCGTTTTCGCTAGGATTTTCATCTGTAAAGTCCTAAAAATATGAAAAAATATATTTTTGAAATAAAGTTATGATTTCTCCCTTTTTTTTTGAAAATTCATTTCGAGGGTCCGTTTTGACCTCGACCTGGAAATAGGCAATATGAGTATCATTGGCTTTCTTTTGACGCATAAGTTCTATATTTTTATGTTTTAGTTGATTTTGAGTCTGTGCATGAGGGGTAAGATTGTGGATTGAAGGCTTTTGTTCTGGTTTTTGACCTTCGAGGTAGGTTATGGATTAACTTCTTTCAGACTGGGTTAGGTAGTTAATTTTGATACAAAATCATGTTCAGGGTGTGGGAATTAATCATGAAAATGGTTATCTTAATGTGTTGTGCCTGTGTGGTGGCCTATATGTGATGTTATGTGGCGGTTTTGAAACATTATGTGTTATATGTGATTGTGTAGGGTATTATGTGATATTGATAGCCTTGTATACATGATGATAATTGTATTTTGTTTAGTGAAAAAACGTGTTATGGTACCAATTATGTGATGTATTCATACTATATTGACATATGAATCATGTTGGATTTCATGGATGGTTGGAAATAATTAGTGGATATTTGGCCCACGTGATTGTACATTGATTGGTTGTGAAAATACTCATTATGGTTGGTTGTGAAAATATTTATTGTTGTTGGTTGTGAGCATTACATCCTCATACTCATTCATGAAACATTGGTACCACCATGGAAATACTGAAAAATACTGGCAACACCTTTTTTCGATAGAAAATATGACATCTTATAAAATATTTCCCCGAAGGATGTACCAGGGAAGAGATATGGAGATGGATTATAAATAGGTTGATGAACCCCTCATGGGTCCTACGTCTTGTAGCTTTAGCTCTGTAGGTTTATACAGAGACTGTACGACGGTCTCGGAGGTGTACGACAATCTCATGCATTACATCATCATCATCATCACTCTTATTGTGTTTACTCTTTTCTACCTGTGATGTGTTTGTATATTCTGTTTGAATTGTTATCTATCCATTGTTCTATCTTTCTTTACGTGTACTCGATGTTCCTGTATACGTTGTCACTTTTTCTTGCTTATATATATGGTAAAAATATATATTTGTATTCCTTTCTGGTGTTTTGCTGTGTTATATGTGAATATTATGGAACTATTAGTGCAGGCGGTATGGGCTACCTTTGCGGGATATTTTCTGATTACAGGTGACGTGCCCTTAGTGTATATTTGTATGCTTTATTTTCTACTTTGCTCTATCGACATATGATACCTACTGAGTACAAGTAAATCATACTTACTCCTATTGTACCCTTTCAATATAGATTCAGGTTTGGGTGCATCTCACAATGTTTGATTTCAGGCGTCATTTGGAGCTTTTCAAGGTAGTGATTGATTTCAGGTGTCCGGAGTCTATTTCTATCTTTCCTTATTAGACTATGTCGGTGTCCGGAGTCTACTTCTATCTTTCCTTATTAGACTATGTCTTTATTGTATTTTAGAAACAGAGTTATATCCTGTTTTGGGGTGTCTTTTGTATTTGACTTCGAGTTGTACTAGTTATGTTCTGACACCGTGACACTAGGTTTTGAGATTTTGTATTATTGATTATGTTTCTTTTCCACATTTGTTATAATTGTATGATTTGACTTCATTCTATAAGCCTTGCCTTGGGATTTTTATTGTCTTTTTTCCCTTATGTATCAGTTTGAATGATAGGCTTACTTGTCAAGGTTCTCCTCGACTAGTGCCATCATGACCCTTAAATTTTGGGTCATGACTTACACAGTCACGTACGCACTTACAAAGAAAAGGCAATTGGCAGTTTCACAGCTTGAAGAAATACATAGTTGAACCTGGTCCTATTACTTAACAAGTAAGGTGTCTTAGTTTTTATGTATTACGTTTGATTCTGGAGTTGTAATGTTTATGTTATTCTAGTCTCAGTGAAGTATAAATTGAGTTAGGATCTCTGTCTTCAAGTTTGGAAACTCGAAGACTTAGGAACACTTACCTTGGGAGGTTTGTGTTGTTTTGTTGAAGTAGGAATTAGAGTTTATGATTTCTAGATTACATAAGTCTTGTAATTTATTGTTTGCTGAGGCTCCAAGCTGTTTAGTGAAGTTTCAGATAAAATCCTGTAGAGATACAAGTTGTGATTTTTTACACCTTTTTGAGCTGGGAGTTTTTCACGTGAAAATCATTGTCTCATTTACTTATTGTTTTAGCTTTGTTGAAACATGTTAGGCAACTTGTTTCATTGATAGGAAACTGTTAAGATAAAATAAGTAAATCAGTAGGTCTAGTACTCTATGAGTCATACATAACAAAAATACATATTAAAACTGACTAAAGTTTCAAGCATATGGATCTAAATGTAGAAGCAAAAGAAGGACTTGGCTCCTCTCCATTTCTACTCTCTCCATTTTCCCCAAGTCCCCTTCTTGATTAATGACATATGGCTTAATTAAAATGCATGACTAAGATTTACTTTATTTTAATCTAAACCCCAATCATGGTTAATATAATAAATATACTATATCAACTAAAATAAATTACTTATCCAATATTTCCTCTCAATTATTGCTCTTAACTTTTTCTCATTCCCTCCAAATTTATCAATTCTAATTTGGCAACCCACCTAAGATTATGGATGCAAATAAACTGTTTTATATTTTTACCACGAAAAATATTTTTTTAAAAAAAAATCGATAGAAAGAAAACAAGGAGGGAAAATAGAGAACAATAATTTTTTCACTTGTACAAGTATTTTGTAAATTCTGTGTACTATAATTTGCCTGGATAAAAAAAAATCAATTCTTAGAGGATTTTTTTTTTCCTTTTGAATTTGAAGTAATGTTATGAATTATGATATTTTTTATTTACGTGGAGGTGATATTTGTGGAATAAGACAAGTAAGATGGAGAGTAGAGAAATAGGTTTACCAAAGTGGAAATATATTAAGAAACAATTTAGAAAAAAAGTTAATTACACAGCTTCTGGAAATGAAAATTGCTAAAGTGAAATTGGAAATTAGAATTTCTTTTTTTCTTTTGGTGATTTGGATTTTGGAGGGAATAAGAGAATTTAGAATTGATAAATTTGGAGGGAATGAGAAAAAGTTAAGAGCAATAATTGGGAGGAAATATTGGATAAGCAATCTATTTTTGTTAATATAATATATTTATTATATTAACCATGGTTGGAGGTTTAAATTAAATCTTAGTTATTCATTTTAATTAAGCTACATGTCATTAATCAAAAGGGGGACTTGAGGAAAATGGAGAAAGTGGAAATGGAGAGGAGCCAAATCCGAAAAAGAAGTACTCTATATTATTTCGCCTAAAGATCGTTTAATATTGAATATTCGTGCAAAGAAAAACATAAGATAAATATTTGTTAAATGAGTGACCAAAATAAAAGAGGCCGCAAATTTTTTGCATTTATTAAAAGATCCTTAAAAGTAAACATTTATAATTTATATTAACCTTTTTAATAAAGTTTGTGCTTTATTTTTTTATTTGTTTAATTAAAAGATTGATAAATAGTCCTAAGCTGGTTGATATTATGCTCTCCTAAGCCTGTATTTTTGATTTACTGATATAAAGGTCACGCCGCAATACGATAACAATTCATACAAATTAAAATTGAAATCTGATTTACACTTTTTTTTTTTTTTAATACAGCTTAATCTAGTATGCTTTCATTTAAGAGCGTCACAATAGAATTAGTGGTCTAAAATCAAAGTTTAATCAAAGATAGATGGATGGGTGGATGGATGAATGCATAGATAGATAGATCGATGGATGGATGGATGGATGGATCGATAAATAGATAGATAGATCGATGAATAGATAGATAAATAGATGGATGGATATATAAATCGATAGATAGATGGACAGATGGATAGATGGGTAGATGGATATAGATAGATAGATATTTCAAAGTGGGAAGTAGGAACATATATATCTGGAGAACATGTGAATTCAGAACATATTAGTACATTATGAATCACTAGTGGCCCATTCTGATTGTAATGTAGTTATGACAGTGAAAATAACAAATGCTTCAAGGATTAACGATGAGAAAAGAAAGGAAATCAGCTTCTTCTTTTTTTTCATTTTTTTTTTTTTGGGTGAAGGAAACCAGCTTTTCTTAGTGATAACTGATCAGATTAGAAGTAATGAATATTATTCACTTTTTCAACTCATACCACTTACATTTTCAAGAGGGCAAAAGACCGAAGTAAGATTTAAATTTTATGAGTTAAAATTCTAAAAATTACTTACAATTTATTTGTTTTTTTTGAGTTCATATTTTTTATTTAATGTCTTTTATATATATATATATATATGGGATAAGCTGAAGTAACTAGCTTTGGTCAACTCACTCATATATTATCAGGGTAGGTTTAGCGAGTTAGAAAAAAGGAAGGTGAAGTACGTCTTCAAATTTAAGGGGCCTAATGTTTTTTTTTTTTGCAATAGTAGGCTATAAGTCTTTTGGAAAAAAAACAACAGAGTACCACTTATTTTTTTAAGAAAAAAAGAAAGAATTGTTAGAAAAAGTTTGACACTTTTAGAATATATATATGCCAATCAAGATTTAACAGGTTGGTTTTGTTATTAAATGAATAAAAAATTATTAGAAGAAATTAATTTTAGAAAGGTATGAGCACCGAGCAACTTTGCATCTCCAAAGGCAAGAAGAATACGTTGATCATGAATTTGATACAATTAACGTTTGTAGGTGGGTTAACATTCAACGTTGTTTTCGATCTAATTTGTCAGTTCTTAAGTTACTGCTCTCTTCGTTTTAATATAGTTGACTATTGTTGACTTGACACGATTCCCCCTTAAAGAACAATTTATTAGCGATTTATTTTACTAAATTAGTCTTATTAATTATACTTTGAAAATATAAATTTTAAGTATGTATACTTTGTTTAGTCATTTAATGATAGAGGTAGTAGTGAAAAAATATATTGATAATATTCTCTTGATTTCATAAAAGAAACAACTAAATAGAAACAATTAATTTTAGAAAGAGGATCAACTAAAACGAAACAAAAACAGTAGATGATGAAGAAAAATGAATAACTAGGAAAAGAACGAAACAAATAAGTAAAGCAAACGAGTTTGAGAATGCCAGGTCCGTTCACGAGGGTAGCCAAGAGCTAGATTGTGCTTTTCCAAGAGACTTACGTAAAACCGTCAACAAATATTTAACTTGAATAGAAAGTAAAGACTAGCTTGGAACTCATGTAATTACAACTATTTTGTATTGAACGAAAAAGTGTCAAAGGGTGAGGGTGACTATTTACAGTTTACAAAGTTAGGCTTTGGCCCATTACAGCCTTCCAGAGAAAACTTAAAAGGACTACGACCTATATAAATGTGCCACAATATCTCATCCGTTAGAGGAGGTGCTAGCTGTAGCAGCTTGACATAAATTTGTTTGTCTCTGAATACTCTAACAAAACTCGTACCCTTTAGTCTTGTTCATTGCGCCATCAAGAGGGCGCTTTGTTGCACCTTCTGTGCCTGAGGTGATGATTTTGGTATTTTAAAAATGTCCTCGCAACCGTGCTTTGAGTGCAATCTTTTCAGTAGGTGCCACGTGTCTTCCAACTCGATTTTCCCCATAAAAAATATATTTTATAAAAAAATATATATTAATTTTTTAAAATAATTTAGGTCTCCACTTAATTTAATTTAGCTTTAGGTCGCTAATACCACGGATGATTATAGTATGGGTCTGCCCATATATCCAAAAACGCACACTTGCTAATGGTGGTGGCTGCGGAGAATGGAAGAGCACTTTGAAAATAATGTTTTCATCTTTGAATTTTATTTGTTGTCTTTTGAAGAAAAGAATGAAAAGATTTCATAAAATGGTTTTAGCCCACCCCAACGCACAATTCTTTAAGTTGCATTGATCAAATCACACATCCAAATTCTCAAGTTTCGTGACCTAATACTCCGTTCTTTCCACTTGTTAGAAAAAATAATGGCATTTTCCTTTTTTTTAAAAAAACAATTTAATTGTAGCTCCTTCATTTTTTTGGGAACCTATGAAAATGCATAATTTCTGTCATAATCTTAGTTCTTTGTGTGAGCACTTTATGGTAATTAACTTACTTATTGTGTAATAATTCGCAAATCATATAGAAAATATAAAACACACTAGATAAGGCTCATACGATGAGCCCTTGACTGAGTGACAAATGAAGGTTGGATTTGATCCCAAGTCCACCTCTCTAGCTATCACTCAACCATGCCCCTCCGGCAATTTTAGCTCTTTTATTTACTCTTATAATCACATAATTATTTATGATATATTTAAGATCATAAGTTCTGAAAATCTTATACAAATATAAATATTACAGCATAAATTTTAATCCTTATTATTACCTTAAATTTAGTGAGTAGTCAAATTATATCCATGTTTGACAAACAATATCTTTATTTCCTAACATACCGATCGAACTTGTGGATTTCCTTCATAATCAAGTAAACATTTTGATGACGATCTCAAAAACTTATGTGTTCAGCACACAACTAGCTAATCTAAAACTTATCCAATAGACCAAAAAGGGGCTCAACGATTGTTATTCTAATAATAATAACAACTTAATTCTAAAAGAGTCTCCAATTGTTCACCAAGAAAATTAAAGTCAGTCCACAATATACATATGAGACTTAATAACTAAGCAACACAAAAAAAGAGAGTACTCCTAAATTGAACAATATATATATGTGGTCGGTGACAATTCCCAAAAGCTTTGATCATAATCAATCTTCTTTTCTTCTTTACCTAAAAGAAGAAGTCTCAAAAGCCAATTACAGAGAGACGTTTTGTTCAATAAACTATAATCTTTTTTCCCCTCTCCCACCACCATCCTTTTGCATAACTTTCTCAAGTGTTTCTAGTCCATTAAAAAGCTTGAAGATGACATAATATTAGTCAATGAATAAAAAGAGACGGATATATGTCATCTGAGTTGCAATATAATGGAGCACAGTTTGATTAATATTAATGATTGTGGCTTAATGATAGAGTGCAAAATAGTTTAGGATTAGGATGTTGAATTCTAATAATGTATTTGCAATATATTAATTCAATATTTTATAGTTTATGATTGGGATGTAAAATTATAATATTATAGTACAATATATAGTCATAGAGATATATTCAAATCATCTATGTGCATGAGTTAGTTCTGAAGCGAAAACGTATGAATTTGTATTTTTACTTGAGATATCGTGCTATTAACTTTTTATGCTATCAGAATTTTGGTTTCAACCTAAGTTATTCTGTATTTTAAATTTTATTCCATGTTCAACTTCGCTACTCTTTTTCTTTCATCACAATCGATCTCTCCATCAATTAATAATATTATAATATATCTCATAATATTGAAATTCTCAAACAGTCTTTTTTGGAGAACCCAAATAAGCCAATTGATGCAGGCTCTGAAAATCGATGATACTATGTGAAGGAATCGTCATCTAAAATTATGATAACCACAAAGGATGACGGAAAACCATCTAACTTAGAAAAGATGTCTTGATGGAAAGTTTGTTAACTTGAAAAATGAATGAAGAGTCAATGTTTTTTTAGTATTGGTTGCATTTCGGCCAAACGAAAGGATAATTACCTACAAGCTAACAAGGATGAGGAATTTCAATTGAAGCAAAGAATTCAAAGTATCAAGATGAGGTTAAAACTTGTAAATGAATAGATAAAAGAATTCAAAGAAATTTTAGATAGTCTTATAGCTATACACAAATTGTTAGATGAAGAAAGCAAAGCAAAGTATATAAACTTTGCTAAAGTTGTTGAAAACAAATACAACACCTTAAGGACTGTTATGCCAGGCAAAGGTCTATATTTAACATGCACTTAATTTGTTAAATGCACAGAAAGGGTACAATATGAGAGAAGATATAAGGATTATGTCCTATTTAATTAATTAAATTTTTATATGAGATGTTAACACAATTTAATAATTTAATATCATCACTTGGAGAAAACACAAAAGGTCCCTTTCAAAGTTGAAAACTAATACTCATGAGGCTTCAAATGGCAATATTCAAGATTTGTTGTCTTAGGCTAACTACCCAACATAAATGGAATCACCATTAAAAAGTTTAAACTTTTGTGTGAAAAGCACACATTTTACATTCTAAAGACACCAATAGTCACACTCCACACAACCTTTTAGTCCAATAATATTAAATCTTTAACTTCCAAAAAGTAGATGATGTATGCAATGTCTTATTACTTGCCTTTTGGATAATACTTATTTTTTTTCCTTCCTCTAGCCCCACCAACCCAAAGGTCCAAACCATGTTGTGTGACCCCCCTCCCCACCCACAGACCCTTTTCCTGGATGCCACATCCATTCTGCACATGTGATTATTAGGCCTCTCTAGATTTCAAATTCTTGATTTTGTTTTCTCGTTCTTTTATGTTTTGCTAATAGTTTAGTGTCATGCTGGGGGGAAGACGTAATTATTTCGAACAATTAGCTTTACGTCATAAAGTGGTTGGATATACTTGGGTCAGTAAAATTATTACAAACATTACAATCAAATTCATGCCTCTTAAACATGTACAATTATGTAAACCAAAAAGGTTCAAATGTCCTTAAAACGAAAAAGACACGTATAGTGCAGAAAATACGTGAATTAATTGTACCAATTTTTTTTCTTTAAAAAACTAAAGACAAAAATATATTTATAAAGAGAGTATAATTCTTCTCACCAAAGATATGAACATACGTTACATATCAATATGTTGTTTACATTGTTACATTGTTAATAGGTAGGAGAAACGACGATACTAACTTAGGCTAAACTATTTACAGTCAAATTTAGAAATTGGTGATTGGCTTTGATTGCTACATAAATATGAGCAGAAAGAAAATGTTAAATTTGTACATGTTAAAGAAATGTTAAATTGTTAACAGAGGACATATCTACTCGCTTTTCCAAACTTTAAGGATATATTTGGCTCTTTTTCGCTTATAAATCAGTTACTTAGATTAATTAGGACCTCTAGTTAATTAAATTAGGGTCATATTTGGATCGGCTATTGAAAGGTAAGAATATATGTGAGCTAAACTATCAGCGAATGGAATATTTAATTTCCTCAATTTCAAATATTTAAGGATATATTATATTTGACCTTTTTTCTTATTAAGTTAATAAAAATATATTTCTAATAATTTAAAATTTTTCATAGTTGTATAACATAACATGACATAGAGCAGGCAGAAGAGGTCATGAATTATAATAATTTCATTATCACTCATTTGGTGTAGTGGACTCATAAACAGAATCACTTATACGTGAAAGGACGTGCGGATACATAATCAAATAATATAAATAAAAAAATGCATAACATTAATCAATGAACCTCAAGTCCTAATCAATTAGTTGTTCCCTGAATAAATCTTATGAATAATTGCTTTCACAATTTCCAATCATCATGTAGCAATATAAGAAACAAACACGATATTAAACCAATGAATTTGTATCCACTAACTAGTGTGTATACTTATCCAATATTAGGTTTCAACTTTCTTGGAGCCACACAGCACGTTTTCTTTTTTGGGGTACCTTTTGTCATATTTTGTGAAGTATAGGACAAATAGGTTTTGAATTTATTGAATTTGGAATAATTGGGAGCAGACCATTTTTTTTTTTGTTTTAAAAAATAAATAAAAGTTGAGTAATAATACCATTTGTTGGTGAAAAGGGTGTGAAAGGAAGTAGATGAAAATCAAATTACACCTGATAATAGCTTAAAACTACACCATCAAACATTATGATGGGATAGATATAAAATCTTATTATTTTTAATTAGAGATTTCAATTTGAAAACTAAAAGTGAAAAAAAAAAATCCTAATAGCCAAGACTTTCTTTTAATTTACCTTATATGTTGTGAATTCGGATGAATTTAAGTCTCCAAATAAAGTATTGAATACAAATTGAAAAAATAAAAAAAATGAATCATGAAACGACTAAAAAATAATTTAAACAAACAAAAAAAGAAATACTACTCCTTTCATCTCAATTTATGTAGCACACTTACCTTTTAAGTTCATCCCAAAAAAAAGATCACGTTAATATAATTTGAAATATTTTAGCGTTAAAATTTTTTTTAACAAAATAATTTATAGCCACATAAATATTAAAGAATTATTTTAGATCATAAATTTTATAAATCTTTCATCTTTTTGAAATATTATGTCAAGTAAAGGATTAAGGATAGAGGACGTAAAAGATTTGAGTAGTATCTTAGTGGTACTTGCAACTTCACACAACATCAAGGTTTCAATCCTATCAAAGTTCCTCTACTGTTCACTGCCAACTTTTACATCAGAAAATAAAAACGAAGAAAGAAAAATTTACCACCTAAAGTGCAAACAACAAAATCTTTAGAATTGCGACATGGAATAAAGTTCAATTAAATCTCTTTTATTGAAAAATTCTATTACAAATAATTAGAAAAAAATAAATATTTTATTATTATCATTATGAATAAGCTATTGAGTTCCCTTTGGCCTTGACCCCATCAAAGAAAAATTAATATGGTATTCAGTATCAAATGTGACATTATAATATATTTTTAAATTTTCTTATATAAATTTCGGTTTCCGTCATTATATTCGTCGTGAACTTTCACGGTGATTTCATTTGATCTCTTAAGATATTTTTCCTGACCTCCTCAAATCTAGGTCTCTCTCTCTCTCTTTTTTTTTTTAAAAAAAAAGAGTTATTTATATTTGCAAAAGATGTAAAAGACATTACCAACTCATCCATTTCAAAAATCTTTTATGTCCACTTTAATCATTAGTTTTCTCCTCAAATCTTTCACAAAATCTAACACTCAGCTACTTCATTCAAACATTCAAACAAAGCTATACACAAAAACAAATTTTTTTGTGCGTGCATGTACCACAATCTTAAAGCTAAAGAAAAGATCTGGAAAAAAAATAGAGTCAACAACCTAATCTTTCTTTTTCTCAATCAAATATATTTTACTATGATAGATTTTTTCTGTCTGGAAACATACGGAATATTGGTTGTTGATTCATCGCTTTGATGGGAAAAATAATTGCCAAGACATGTTAAATCATGTTTTGGTGACTTGGACAAAAACATGGGTCGGTGCTTCATGTAAATTTAAATCATTCTTGTCCAAACTCTATGCTTTCTTTGACTTCAATGAAGAAATTAACTATTTTGCCGCCAAATTTTCCAATATTTGAATTTTGAAATATTCCTGCTTATTTAATTTAAGGTGGTTTGGCGCAGGGATAAGGTGGAATATCCGGTATTAAGGGTTGGGATTAAGATTATACTTTGTTTGGTTGAACTTATCTTCAATCAAATAAAGTTTAGATATCCTGCCTTATCCCATCCAACTTGTTACTAATAACATTGTCCGCGAGCCAAACAATTGGTCTGATAAAGCAAATAGGACCTCCGTTACGAAAGAATAGCAAAGTTTTGAGAGTATGAGTAACACATCCAATTTTAAATGTGAAAGATGTTGATTCTTTTAAAAAGATTTAACATAATCACAGTCTGCAAAAAGTTCAATAAGAAAGAAGTTTTATAGTAAGAATTTTTAGGAAGTGCTCGAAAATAAGTGCCTATTTTCTTGGACAGTGGGAGTAACATATTCTTTTGACAATTCTATGGTTGATTTTTCATAGTCACTCGGCTGGTAATTATTATTTCAGTCTTTATTTTTTATTTCAATTTTCTTCAACAAAAAAAGTGATTTTTAGAGATAATAACACTATTAGTTGAGTAACAATTTGAGTAATCAACTCGATAATTCCTTAGTGGTTCCTGCCATAAGTATAATTCCACAGGTTGTTACAAACCTGTAATAAGTAAAATTCTAACATTCTGCTCAACTTTAGTATCTTTAAAAGATCTACTGAACTTTAGTATCTTTAAAAGATCTACTGAACATCTAAATCTTGACCATGTTACCGATTTGAAATTTCTTCAGGTCTAGTACCATGGTCTTTATTATACTGTATTGTTCTGCCATTATCAATTGCCACAATGTATACACGTCAACACCTTGTATAACATAAACTGCTTTCCAAAATGCATTTCTGTCACACAAGATCTGACTTAGTCAAGATGTTAATGATCATGTTTTACTACTGTACGATGTTTAGTTTCATATGCTTTCACATCCTTTAAGTTTACGAACATCTCGCATAGTCAGACAATAATACTATCAACATGGGAATTCATAGATACAGAAGGTGCTTAGGACCAGCAGTTGACATTTAATGATTCACTGTAAATAAAGGTAAAATACATTAATAGATCACATTTTACAAATAGTTCAACAGATGAGAACTCAAATTTACTCTGTATTGGCAAATACCATGAGATAACAGCTTATGTAGGTGAAAAAAGCCTGCAGCTTTCGTTTTCTTACAATGCCCTCTAGGAGAGAAATCAAATGTACACAACAAATTATTTATATTTTATCACAAGATTTGGAGATATATCCTGCAGCAACAGCTCGCTCAACCTGACAAGCGCTGATACTCCTGTAGTAACAGCTCACTTCGTCATTGATGAGAACCTCTAATCCTCCAAGAAAACCACACATTCATCTACCTTGCCAAGACATCTAAGTGTCTCTTCTGTGATTGCAGGATCACTAATTATATTCTCCAAACTGACTTTAATTTAGAGACACGGGTACATAATTATTTATCTCCCAGGAGATGCAAACCTTGATTTACTTCTACATCGATTTAAAATTGGATCTGTTGGTGGCGATAAATTGACCGCCTGACGCATCTCTGCAGTACAAAGAATTTCAGCATCACAAATACGTATTAATCAATCAATCAAGAGGTAACTCAAACGCCTTTTAACAATAGTAACATAGACTTCCAGGAAATACTAATGGAAGATTGGAAAGAATTTGACGATCAAATTATTGTCATCAATAAAAGCAGTTGCAGAAAAATTGTTTTAAGTCTATCACTTCATACCATACAAGAACTGGGGCGACAAGTGAAACAAGATGATATTCACTTTAAGAATAATGGCAATGTCACATTACTCCCGTGATCCATTTCAATTGACATTGGTTCAACTTTCAGGAAGTTTAAACGAAAACAAATTGACCTGGGCTCAACTTTCAGAGAGTTTATTTAAAAACAATGGAATGGATTATCATACTGAGTTTGTTATGAACAACTTTAAGTAGCATGGGACGTCAAAAAGTAAATTAGTTAGTTGAAAAAATGTCCCATCAAAATTTGAAACAATATAGTGGTAAATTTAAATAAGTTTAAGTTTGGGCAAATTTTGCCATTGTGGAAATGAATTCATATATTACATGCAACTAAAATCCAATAAAATGGCATAAGAGGAGTTGTGAAACATTGAGACACTGATGACAAGGCAGTTATCAATCACATAAACTACAAGTTACAGATAGCCTAACAATCTTTTCCATCAGTATGGACCAACAGCGGGAATTTTTGGGTAAGACACAAGGAAAAGAAGCTAAGATGACTGCCATAACTTTTCGAATTAGAACCAAGCTCATTCAACATAAGCCTACCAAAAAAAAATTTAAAGATACATATTATCAAAAGCTATGTTGCTCGGACTCAAGTGAGGTTATTTGATACGGGTGGAAGTCTAGAGGTAAGAGATTCTGCATCACATAAATTTTTGGATTCGGGAGTATGGATCCTAGTGCGGATACGGGTATCACGATACTGCTAATACATATATAAAAATGGTATATATGACAATTAGTTATTTAAGATTGTTGAAAAATAACTTGTAAATTGATTACAAGGTGATCTGAATCCATAATTGTTAATTAAGTTAAATGAGAAATGATTGTTACATAATTATAAATTAATAAAAGAGTAGTACCTTTTTATCTTAGAATTCAGGACATGGTAGGAGTATGGATACGTGTGTTGAGATGCAACATATAAATATATGATATGACATATATAAGTTTATATTTCGACAATTAACTTTAGTTATTAAATTAAAGCTAGTATTATTAAATTCTTTGTAAACACTTAATATAGCAAAGGTGTTAGTCAAAGTACCCAAGTTAGGTAGACCAAATCTGGTGGAGGTCCCACACTCACACCCACTCTCCCATGTCGGATCGGCGTGGGTGCGGCAAGGAATTTGAAGGGTGAGAGTAACATAGATCAGAAGTATGTATGTAGGGAATATTGACCACTACACCTGTGTTCGAGTCAATCAGAAACTTTCTACAAATTGTGATACAATAGGCATCTAGCAATAGAATTGAACGCAGATGACCTAGCTAATACTACTTCACTAAGCAATTAAAGAGTTAGAAGTCTGAAATACTAACATTTACCACACAAACTATGGCTTAGAAAAAGAAATAAGAAATTAACAAGTACATGCGCTCCTAGCATTATTATCTCCAGTCCCAAGTATCTCTGGTCCAGATTAGATCATTCAGTTTCTTTTCCTTCATCCGATTCACTTAATCTGACTTCACTCATTCACCTTTTCATTTCTACTCTAATTTACTCTTATTTGATGGTCCATTCAACCAAAGTCTCTTAAATTATACAACAGTCAATAAAGTATTTTATACTGAGAAGTATTGAGCGATACAGCAAAAAAGAACAAGTCATAAATCAGCCGAAATGGTGGAAAACTTCAACTACTATGGACCACCGCCCATATTATCAAACAAACATCAAGCAATACTCATCAAAAATAATTTAGTTATAAATCTTATCCAAGAAACAAAGGATCAAAACTTGCCTCGTTTCCTTTGCAACTCTTCATCAAGCTCTTCTTTCCACTTTCTTTGCCTCTCAGAGAAGCTTGCAACAATAGCAACTATTCAGTCTTAATAGACGATAAACCTGAAATTAGTCAGGAAGGAAAAATAACACAATGCATTATCTACCTTGAATTGACTGCTTCACGTTGAGAACCAAGAAGATCTTTCCATTCATTGTTCCTTGGTGATTGAAGTTCCTGGATAGCTTCATTACTTAAGCCACCAATATTTGATATTCTCTTGGAATGAGTAACTGGACTAGGAGAACTAGCACCTTCAGTGGCAGTAGAAAGTCTTCTGCTAAGAAAACGATTTGGTGACTTGCTTTTTGGTGGTAAGTTTAGGTTACTTGGAAAATTTTCCTTGTTTCCAATGCCAGCAGGATTCGGGGAGCTGGAAACATTCAAGGAGTTGTAGAATTCTTCATATAGTGGTGATTGCAGCTTCTTCAAATCCATTGCCTACATCAGTTTACAAATGAATAATCATGTGATACATTAAGTTACCCACAAACTTAAAGATAATTGTGATAGTGTTATTGTTGGTTGCACTGTAAGAAAATAGCATGCAATGACCTATAGCAATAAGACTGTAGAGAGAAATAGATTAAACTTTCCAGTCGTAATAATAAAATTGATGGTGATATTGTATGAACATTTACACAGTGACAAACAGCTACCTTTTCATCAAGGAATGCTCTAATTTTAGACTCTGTCAATTCATCATCATCCTCGGCTGCAGATTGCCCACCTGAAAATGCGAAAACATCCTCCTTGCATGTCATGAGGGGGCTATTTGTTGGCTTAATTTGACCAAAATGCAGGTTTGCTTGACTTTTCGTTAACTCGGGACTTTCATCAAATTTGCATGGCCAGTCATTATCAGGTTCAGACATGGGGTTAAAACTCTACATTCAAGAACAAATGAAGATGTACATTTAGTTTTCCCATTCACAACAACACATTCTGCACAGATTGACAGAAGGAAATTGCACCTTATATTTAGCATGGGAATGCAAATCTGAAATGCATTTCACAGATGCACCAAACATAAAATCATCATTATCCATCTGGCACATGTCATCGTCTGAATTCCCTAGTTTCCAAAGTGACTCTTTTCCTAATGAATTCTCAGGATATACAGTGGAGCACCTCACAGTGCTCACATCACAGACATCTTTCAAACCATTGCAGGAAGCTTTTATATCAGGATTGGTTCTGCAGCACCATAGCTTGTCAGTTTTTACACAGAAAGAGTTCATGATAGATGAAAAGAATCTTCAGATATCCAAACATAGGAAAAGTAAATGCTTACGAGGTTCTAACATCCGTCCTTTGTGCTGTAATGTTTTCAGGGTTTCCCTGTTGATTGACATATTAACCTTGTTTTAATAAAAGTGTGATGAGGACTACTCAACAATGAAAAAGTTTGAATAAACCAACCATAAAGGAAGAGCGGAGAAAAGGGCATGCTTCCTGATGTTCTCCAGTAACAAATGGATGCTGCATACAGTTATAAAAAACAAATGTTCCATCAGTGACACGTTTTTATATGTTTCATACTGTTGCTAAAACCTATAAGCCTTGCACAAGGCAATATTTATATACTAAAACATCAGGCCTCTGCCACCAAACTCAAATAATGTTTAACCCAACAAACATTCATAAGTGAAAGGCCAATTTCATGAATACCTGTAACAAACTTGATGCAGAAGGCCTCAGGTGTGGTTCCCTGCCATAATATTAAATCAAAAAAGAGGAATAAGGATGTGAAGGAAGATAGATGATAAACCTGAGCATCTCTTTGCATATAATGTCATGGAAATAATCCAGCTTATGCTGCATTCGCTAAGAATTTCCCAGGAGAGGGAATGCAAAAACTTAAAAATAGGGTGTAATGGATGGGTGGAAGTACGGGAAAATCAAGCAGAAAATCTAGACATACTTCTGCAAACATTTTAACAGAAAGTCCTTTGCTTCAGCAGAAAGATGCTCTGGAATGGGAGGATGGGATTTAGTTGTTCCTATATGAAAGAGAGCAGCAACCTGAAACAGAAATGTGTCAGGCATGAATGCACGTGCATAATATTGAAATATCAAATATCTATGTCAATTTCACAATGTAATTACTAAAGTAAATGAAACACAAACTTACCTCCTGATACTGCTGGCTCCAAGGAGGTTTTCCAGTAGCCATTTCAATAATAGTACATCCGACACTCCATATGTCAGCAGAGCTATCATTTTTAGTAATACACAATTATTGTAGTGTCAAAATACAGAAAATGCAGCGAAGTGTAGAAAGGAAAATCTACGAAACACAGTCAGAAGGAAAAGCATTGTTTCAGGAGACGAAGTGTTTCTCCGCGGACTATGACATTTCGTCAAAAATGGAGGCAATTAAATCTCTACAATCAAGTTGAAGCTTGTCAAATTTCAGTTACAAGGTTGAGTAAGCATTTCATAATGGCACAGAGGATGCTTAAATGGTTGAAGGATCTTAGAGTTCTATCCAGTGTTGTAATGAGGTTCATGCATGCTGTATGTTTTTAGAAAAATTTACATACTTCAGCAATTTGGGAAAATAAACATTGATGTTATTAACAATATAGGAGGGTGTGGGTGAAGTTTAACCGAAGATTGTGTAGGTGAAAATTTACAACATACCTAGTGTATTCCCACAAAATGGGGTCTGGGGAGGGTAAAGTGTACGGAGTCCATACAACTGCCTCAGACGAAGTAGAGAGGCTGTTTCCGGTTGACCCCCGGCTCAGGACAAATAACAGTAATGTAGGAGGGTGGGTGAAGTTTAACCGAAGATTGTGTAGGTGAAAATTTACAACAACATACCCAGTGTATTCCCACAAAATGGGGTCTAGGGAGGGTAAAGTGTACGGAGTCCATACAACTGCCTCAGACGAAGTAGAGAGGCTGTTTCCGGTTGACCCCCGGCTTAGGACAAATAACAGTAATGTAGGTGATAATTTGTATGTGTGTTTGAATTCTTCTATGCATGTGCACCATTTACTTTGATCAATAGTAATTTTTTCAACATTATTTTGACAAAATTAAACTGGATTTAAATTATTAATAATAACTAGTTATGAAAAAATAGATCAAACGTGTGTCTATTATTTTTTGCGTAATAACAGCTGAACAACAGTCGAACAGATGATTCAAAAATCCAATCCTGCGAGTACCAAAATTCAATCCCACTTAGGATCTCTACTCTCTCTACTCTGAAACTATTAGACAAATACCAACCATATGTCATATATATTGAAACATGAGGGTAATATCCTTTGCGGTAACTCGAGTAATCAATTGTTAAAAACCTATGTCATATACAATCAGCTTTTTTTTAATTGTTTGGAGACAGACCCTTGAGTCTAAAGGATTTAGGTTGAGCAGAACCAACATGGAGTACTTGGAATGTAAGTTTAGTAATTTGTCGCATGAGGCTGACGTGGTAGTAAAAGCTGGATTCTTGGGTCACTCAGAAGAGGGAGAGTTTCAAGTATCTTGGGTCTATGATTCAGGAAAATGGTGAGATTGACGAGGATGTCACGCACCATATTGGTGCAGGGTGGTTGAAATGGAAGCTCACTTCGGGAGTCTTGTGGGATAAAAAGGTGCCTCCTAAGATTAAAGATAAGTTCTACAGAGTGTCAGTCCGACCGGCTATGTTGTATCTCCCACATCTAAAAGTTGAATTTCGATGGATGTGCAGGCTTACCAGGAGGGATAGGGTTAGAAATGAGAATATTTTGGAGAAGGTGGCGTGACTTCGATGGAGGAAAAGCTGCGGGAAGTGAAGTTGCGGTGGTTCGAGCATGTGATGAGGAGAGGCACGGATGCTTCGATACAGAGCTATGAGAGGCTAACTATGATGGTTTTATGCAGGGTAGGGGTAGCCCCAAGAAATATTGAAGGAAGGGGTAATTAGGCATTACATGAAGCAATTATAGCTTACGGAGGACATGACCCTTGACAGGAAGGTGTGTAGGACGCGAATTAGGATAGAGTGTTCGTAGGTAGGAGTACGTTCGTAATAGTAGGGAAGAGTGTTTTGCTTGTATCTATGCCTGCAGTTTCTTGTAACCACTTGTTCGTGGTGTTTTGGTGATATTTTGGTGATGTCTATGACTTTGAATAGCTAGTTTATAGTATTACCTTGTGGGTGTTTTTGTTTCCTTTATTATCTAGTGGTGTGATATCCGTTTTTATGGTTTGCTTTTATGTTTTTTGTTGGTTATCCTGTTATCTATCCTGAGCCGGGAGTCTATCGGAACCAGCCTCCCTACTTCATCTGAGGTTGTGCTATGGGTTGTGTACACTTTACCCTCCCCAGACCCCACTTTGTGGGAATAAACTCGGTATGTTGTTGTTACATCTGGTCCTCTCAATAACTTGGATACTTTTTATGAAATAGTTCTACTCACAAGCTATGACCAGTCTGCAGAATAACTTCAGGAGCCATCCAGTATGGAGTACCCTTCATTGACTTGGCACCAGTCATAGTAGCCTGAAGCAGTGCCAAGAGTCAGCTATAAAATACCAAACAGCAAGACCAAAATAATAAGAAGACGAAGATGCCAAAAATTTCAAACCAATTCAACAACTTTCTTGGATGCACCAAAATCAGCAAGTTTAATGCAGCCTTTATTATCGACAAGTATGTTTGCTCCCTAAAAGAAAAAGATATCTCATCAAATTCAAAGAGCTGTGAGGAGAGTGAGCATGAAAACAAGCTAATCTCATAAGAAAAGTTGACAAAAAGAATTACCTTAATATCTCTGTGCATAATTCCATTCTCATGCAAGTACTCCAGACCTAATAACAATTGTTTGGTGTACATTCTTATGACCTAGTATGTCATCAAAAGAAATAATGAGATGAACTCGGAAGATTAGGAACTATAATCTTTGCTGATAAGCAAATTTCAGGTCGCAGTTACTCCTTTTGTATAATACAAAGAAGTTTTGTTTTTTTTAAAGAAAAAAAAGAAAGGTTATTCATTCCGATTTGAACTAGTTACAGCCAAGAGGAATGAGTGTTTCTTGAAAATATAGCCCAAAAAAAAAAGACAGACCAGTATGTAACCTTTCGTTATTCAAATAACAGACATAAGCAGCTAGCACTTACAGATTCAGGGAAGGAACCAAATTTTCCCAAAAGTGATGATATTGAGCCACCAGGAACAAATTCCAACAATATATTCAGTGATCCCGCCTCTCTTGCAGTTCCCAGGTATCTCTGATAAACAAATGAACAATCAAGAATTTTATTCACAACCTTATACAATTCAATATACAACAGAACTGCACTCACCACTATGTTGGGATGGGAGAGATTCTTCAATAGATTCACTTCTTCCTCAAGCTCCCTAACATGAGCCTGTGAATTACAAATACAGATCAGCTAATTTCTCAGATTCTGCTCCCTTCTCAGATCTTCCCAGAACAAAAAAATGTAGGAACCTTCGCATAGACTAAACGAAGGAGGTTAAAACTAGTAAAACGTAACCAGTCTGTACAAACCATGATAGACAATTTTAGTTCTTTAGGAAGCAAATTGATCATAATAAACAACTACTACTACTAAATCCCAAATCAGCTGGATTCATTTATATAAATCCTGTAAATCCATCACTCTATTCAGACCCATTTCACACTAGCACTTGTAAAATAATTCATCTTATAAGCAAATTGATCATAAATAAACTAACGAAAAGAAAACGAAGCAATCAGCTAAATCGAAATTCCCTTACTTGAGCTCTCTCTCTGGAAGCACCATTCATCGCAATGGAAACCTGCAATTGAAAGTACATCAAACAAAAACTATTCAAAATACAAAACCAAAAAATACCATAAACATTACCAAACAACTGAAAGATCAAAAACTTGACCTCCTTTATAGCAAGCAGCTCTCCAGAATCAACATTCATTCCCATATAAACCCTACCAAAAGCACCACAACCAATCATTTCACCTTTCCTCCACCGAATAGGCGAAGCCTCATCTTTCCTCGCCTTCACGGGTGTCCCCTCACCTTTAGCAATAGCCGGAAGAGCAGGAACTTGAGACTTAGAGAAGATTCCAATACTTGATTTCCGAATACTGGAACCGATTTTCTCAACGAAACCTCCAAATCCTGTAGTTTCGAAGTCACCGGAGGGCTTGAAAACGAGAGATCGGCGAACGGAGCCGATGAAATCCTGCATTTTTTGGGGGGAGCACAGAGAGGGAGAGTAGTAGTGTGGGGGTTAGGGTTCAGTATATTCGCATTTGATCGTTGGAGAAATAGGGGGATTTGTTTTCAAATAATATAATAAAGGTATTTTTTTTGAATTTGTGATGTGCTACCCCCACACTGTTCTTCGAGTTTATGGGGATGTGTGTGTACACCTCTTGTGTTGTTTAAGTTTACGCTTTTGTCCAACTAACGGCATTATTATCATTTAAATTCTTTGACCAATTTTTTCTTCTTTTTTAAAAATTTCTTTTGTACAATATTTTTATGTCTCAAATTTAAAAAGCTGATTAAATGAAAATTTACATTAATATATAAAAATTTGGGATGTCAGTTAAACAATTAAAATAGACAAAAGAATCTTAACCCTTCTTATTCACAATATTCTTCTTTTCTGCCTCTTCCTCCACTTTTCTTTTTCCTTTTTTCTAGTTATTTAAAAGTTCATTCAAAATAAAAGAAAGAAAATGAGGGTGTGGGATAAAATTCGGGCTTAGCGAGTTGACTAGGTATAATGTGACACATGAAAGCACTATTTACATCAGAGCTGGATCTTAAATAAAGGTGTTAGTCCCGCAAAATACTTTCCCCGGCCACGAACTCACTTTCTAGTTCTAGGCACTCATGGCAGCTCATGGTCCAACTATCAATCTTTAAAAACTTTACCTGAATTGTGTAGCTTGGTCGTCCTAAACCACCCAGGGCTATATGGGTTCAGTTTTTCCTGCTGAAAGGGCTCCAGTGCGTGTAGCCGCAAACCAGGGAAGTATCCCATGGGATGACTAGTACATCCCCCAATAGTGTGACATCATGCACACGGTCCACTAAGACCAATCCTTATATCGACAAATACAAGTTTCCAGTTTTGGTCCCTCTGGAACCACCACCTTCCACGACTTTGCTACACATCCCGCCATTATTGCCCAATTAAAACCTTTTTCAAATAACCAGTCAATCCATTTAACATTTTACTAACCAAGGCTAATATTATTGATATCGTCATACCACCCCATTACTTGCAAGTAATATCCATAGTCAAACCATTTAGGTTAAGGGGACTTTCAAGTGCTCTTTCATATACCATATTAAACGTCTTGGGGGACTTCCATGTTTCCCACAAGCATAACTATTTAGCCTTTTACCTTTTCAAACTATTTAAACCAATTCAATTAATGCATTCATTTAAGGGATTTCCATATATCCCATAAGGTTTTCAAAATAGACCAACCATGACCACCAAAACCTTTACCTTTTAAACCATTCCAAACCATTTTTAGACCATGCCAAGCATTTAAAGCATTTATATCGTTTAAACCATTTAAATTATCTAAAACCATTTAAAGTTCCATTAACAAACCAAACCATGCAAGAGTTCCAATGGAAGTTCAATAATAGAGTAAAAACATTCTTTGAGGCAATTTATCAAACATGTTGAGGGTGTACCTTTGCCAAAACCAAAATCAATGCATAAACCACCATAATTAGGGTTACTCAAGACCCCTTTTGTTAAACCATAACCAACAACTAGCCACACATGCAAACTATTACCAAAAACATGTGAAAACATAGTTTAAACTAATACCAAACCATATGCATAAAGACCCTCAACAATATTTTGAAATCTACCATTCATGATTTAAAAACCAACGTTTAAAACACAATACACATGACTTTAATTTGAAATAACAATGAGAGAAGGAGTACATGCCTTATACAAGATGATTCACGGAAGAAATCTTGATCTTTGAGCCCTTTGAAGAACACATGAAGAAATGCTAGCCTCTAATCTTCAAGAGAGTGTTTGAGAGAGTATTTGATGTATTTTAATCCTTTAACAAGTGTTATGGAAGGCCATATAGGGTTATATAATGTGATAATACAAGGGTTTAGGAGTAGAAAATATCCAAACTACCCTTGACTTAATAATTAAAACAGGCCACGCCCAGAGGTACATCTCTCCCTTACCACTCGTATCCAAGGGTACGAGTGGTACCCTACCTAACCCTGCCATGACCTTACCTACTGGTTTCTATATGAATCACCCTTACTAATTCATACCTAAGGGTATGAGTAACACCCTCCAACCATACCCACCAACCGTATAGTGGATAGATTCCCTAAGACAATATACATGCACCATATGACTTACCTTATGGCACTCGTATGCTTCTATAAGACTCTTACCCATATGAGTTATACCTTGGGCAGTAGCTAAGCCAACCTTACTACCAAGGGTAAGAGTGACTCCATTGAGTCGTACCAAGCCAAAGAGGCCCAAATCCGATGAAAATTTGCAAGGATCCTATTCTTAAGGTATTTCAGTCTCCCCCACTAGGATCATTCGTCCTTGACTAACGGGTAAGGATGAGGATAAACACAAGGTAACATATTAACGCACATCAAACTTTCCCCTAACCAAAGTAGAAGACAAGAACACAAACTAAGATGAGAAGATCATCATGTATCCCAAGCATGATTTACACCTCAACACCTTTATTCCGACCTCTAACTAAGTTCGAAAATAAAGATGAAAAAGGAACCATTCCTTACATTTAACTAAGTTAGAAAACCAAAGATATATTAAAGAACACATACCCTACGCATGAATTTTTGAAATAAAGAACCATCGTGGATCCGTGGACTACATGTCCTCTTCCACATCCCAAATAGCTTTCTCAGACTTTTAGCGCCCCCTCCCCCTCCCCCACATGGAATTTTTACTAAAGCCATACCTTTCATTCGCAACCGGCAAACTTTACTAATCCATGATCCTTGTTGGGACACCCTTAAAGAACAAGGAATTCGAGATACTAAAACCACCCAAAGGAACCTAACCAAGCACCATCCACAACCCTCTCCCCTCTCCCCCACAAAAAAAATCATAGATTATCGGATGAATGGACTCATGCTTGAGAGCAAGTCTAAATCGATTTAGAGTTTTTCGTGACACATCACTACGAGAGATTGAGTCTAACTATTCACTATCACTTCCATGTTCAAGTCTATCTGAAACTAAGAGGAGTTAACTTAAGCCACCGGGCTCTACTCCTCACATTTATTCCAAAACACTATTTTGCTTTTATTACCTTTATAATATGGAAACTATGAGTAAAGGACATAAGCAAACCCATACCCAACCATTTATAACCAAAATCCCTAACCTATGATTGAACACAAAAATCATGCAACAATGAAACCATGAAACATTCATAAAAACTATGCCTCACCAAACCTAACACAACCGTGGGCACATCTACCAACCACAACAATTCAAGCCTACTGCTTACATACTTACAGTATGATATATCCATAAAAAGATCTAACATCATTTATCATTTCATAATAGATTTTCACCACTTATTTCTTTCCTAACCATCATTTATCATGGAAACAACCTTACCTTACCTCACCTTCAAACCTTAGCTTTAGTAGCCACCTTAGACTCTCCCCTACTTATGGACTTCTACATTCCCCTTTACAAATGTCACCATTCTCTCCAAGCACTATCATCCTAACATAAGAAGAGTCATTAAGGAACCAAATTACAAGAATTATCCATGCCTCCCAAGGAAAGACCTCGAAACAAAACATGACACCAAAGGCACGAAGTACTTCATAATAACCACCTAGATCATAATGAAGAATCATCCCAACAAAACCATACCACAAAAGGAGTCCTTAGAAATAGATACCCCAAAAACAATGCAACCACCTATACCATAAATAGTGTAATGTAGAGTTAAGACTCAAATCCAAGGAATAAGGAAAATGCAAGATGAGAACCTTAAGCATAAGCATTATAAGAATGGATGTAACACTAGTAGGGTGTTTCTCTTAACCGAGATAGAAGAGGATCACTAGAATATGTAATCGGACCTTCCCTTGAAGTCCATCGCTAAAGAAAATTTTAAGGCTAATCATCAACCTTCACCCCATTACCTATAAGCACAATACTCCCATCCAATGGGTATCACCAAAGACGTACACCAGGGACGTTTGGTTCTCCCATACCTAAAATCTTATTATCCACCCAACGCTACCTAGAGCCCAGTATAGACATGCAAAACAATTAGACCAATTTGACTTCAAGGTTCCCAATTGAAACAAAACCATTTAAAATCAAACCATGGTCACCAAGGCCTTTCCAAAATATTTAAATTTTAACCAAAACCAATTCATATCCCTTTAACCATTTATGCAATGTGAAGATTTAAGAGTAGTCAACCATATGACAAAATTATATTCAATGGCAATTTTCACTAATAATTTGAGGACATACAATTTTCAAGACCAAACCAAGTAATTGGGGGATCTATAATACCCCAAAATTCATTGGCCATTCCCATGCACCCCACATTGTTCATAAACATTAATAAAGTATGAATAATACATCATACCCTATGAAAAATTAATTAAATAAGTAATCATGTAAAAATCCTCAATCATACCAAAATCCATATTTAAAATCATGAATTTAGAAATCAATTTCATGCCAATAATAAGGTACAAGTATAGGGACAAATACACTTGTAAGCTCCATGTTCTATCCCATCCTATGACTTAAACCCCTACCCACCATTTTACCTTCACAATTCCTGCATTGATATCCCCGAGCTAACATGCTTTGCTTATCCAAATCAAACATCTAGGTTCAAGCCTATTATCTACCAACACCATGTACTATTATCAAAGTACCCCATACAAAATGGAATATACCTATGAGGTCCTCCCCCACTAGAAGGACACCCTAAATTCCTTAGTCACCCAGCGACAACCTATGCATTTCCAGGGAACTATTTCTCCTATCCATGCAGAATAAAATATTTCACAGAGAATCATGTAGATTGACGAATCCTTTATCTAGGAGATCCTTTAATTTCTTCTTAAGATCCTTTAATCCAACCAGAACCATTTTATAAAGAAAGAATAAAAATTGGACAAGTATCCAAAACAAGACCAATCCCAAACCAACCTCCCCATTTGAAATACACCATAAGGTTTGTCAAGACGGCTTCAAGAAGTTTATTTACCACTAAAACTGAATGCAATGAAAAACCTTCTAGGTTAGAATTTATAACCCGAACCAACTAATAATAGAGACACACCTTGGGAGACCAACCTCCGAGCTCTAAGATAGAACATAACCTTTTCCTTAGTAGATAGAGAATGAAATAAAACCATTATCTCATTCCATAATTGACTCACCAGGGAATATAATGGGTTCGACAATCTAATAATGAATAACACAAGTGCAACCAATCCATTCCTTGAATGACATCAAAATCCACCATATTCGAGTCAAACAATTCCATCAAGAACCCTTTATTACCAACAAATACCACACATCTCTATAGTCTCTTTTGGAAATCACAGTCATCTACCAGGGTAGAAATGATAAGCAAAAGAGTTTTGAAGCAATCTTTGGGACCAAAACTAAAATACACAATAATTAATAGTGTCACACAAGAGAGAGGACCCCAAACCAAATAAACCACACACACCACAATGAAAGAAGTTTTTTTAACATACCAGTGTCAAAAACAGAAGTAACACCCAATACCCAATTTGCCCAACAACAACCCTTATGGAACACTCCCATTTATCCAAAAAATCGTGACTCCTTACCTTGCTTATTTCCAACCTTACCTTATTCCTCCTTGTACCAGTAGAATAGGACTGACATGATAGAGTTGTCACTATTTGGGTTAACAGATTAATAAAATATCGAAACTCGATATGGGTAACATCTCCTTAAGGTAACCAAGAATGAATTCCACCATCAGAGATAGGTTTAGTAGATACCAATAAGATTCCATGGGAAAAACCAGAAGCTGCAACCCTTGACCAGGTCTGTGCCTCATAAGTTGAATTAGATCCATGTATATTGTCCTCGAGTGGGATAAGTGAGTTTCTAAAAACCTTTAGATCATTGAAGAGACATTATTCGAAGAGTGAAGGAAAGAATATTCACAGAATAGTTTAAGACCTTGGATTCCATATCCCAAAAGTAGAATAATGAAGAAAGTGAAACATTCCTATATGTCTTGTAGCCTCCTAATTATAAGTGTGATGCACAATACACCAATAAGCAAGATTCTACTTGACATAGATTTGTAGACACCCTAAGGCACTAAAACCTAAAGCTCTGATACCAACTTGACATGCCCCGAACCAGGGCCTTGTCGTAATGGGCAATGCCAAGCCCAACCAGGACCAGGAATCACTTTTATTACCCAACCCAACTACCAAATGCATACCTTGAGTCGGCTAAAGTCCAAACATATAACAAAATGGCGTATCTAACCATGTGGTGACTCTGGGACAAGTCTATAACCGAGACCAATCCAATCAAATCCAACCACCCAATAACTAACAAAACTAATGTGGAATCCATAAAACTAAATACCATAATGATAAGCCAATGTATGTATAAATAACATAAATGATTTATACCATACCCAAGTCTACAGTTGTCTATACAAAGCCTCCAGACTAACCAAAGAGTACTTGGTCGGGACATGGCCCCGACCATAGCCAAAAACCAAAGTCTATAAAAGATAAGAATTATGTAAAGTAAATCATGACATGAAATAGATGCCTTTCGAATTATGGAAGCTCACCACTTCAATCCTATATCGACTACGCCCGAATTCGATCACTAAGCAAGAGTAGAATAGTTAATTTTTGCATAACATGGATATACAGTCGCTAATAGACAGGTTAGTGGGTGAACACTAGCATGTACTCAGGATAGAGATAAAATAAGATTTTTTACAAAGCCAAGTAAAACCATCCAATGCACACAACCATACATATATATATATATATATATATAACCATGCTAGGAAAGGGAACCGAGTTTAGCATACCTTTAAAACCTTTACCTGGGCTGTGTAGCTTAGCCGTCCTAAACTACCCATGGGCTATATGAGTTTACCTCTCCCTGCTGAAAGGATCCTACAGCATGTAGCCGCACGAACAGGGAAGTATCCCATGGGATGACTAGTACATCCCCCAATAGTGTGATATCATGCACACGGTCCACTAAGATCAATCCTCATATCAACAAATATGAGTTTCCAGTTTTGGTCCCCCCGGGACCGCCACCTTTCATGGCTTTGCTACACATCCCGCTATTATTGCCCAATTAAAACCTTTTCCAAATAACCAACCAATCCATAAAACATTTTATTAACCAAGGTCAATATTAGTGGTATTGTCATACCACCCCGTTACTTGCAAGTAATATCCATAGCCAAACCATTTAGGTTAAGGGGACTTTCAAGTGCCCTTCCATATATTATATTAAACCTCTTGGAGGCTTCCATGTTCCCCATAAGCATAACCATTTATCCTTGTACCTTTCCAAACTATTTAAACCAATTCAATTAATGCATTCATTTGAGAGATTTACATGTATCTCGCAAGGTTTTCAAAGTAGACCAACCATGACCACCAAAACCTTTACCTTTTAAACCATTCTAAACCACTTTTAGACCACGCCAAACATTTAAAGAATTCATATCATTTAAACTATTTAAACCATCCAAAAACATTTAAAGTTCCATTAACAAACCAAACCATGCAAGATTTTCAATGAAAGTTCAATAATAGAGTAAAACATTCTTTGGGGCATTTTATCAAACATGTTGAGGGCATACCTTTTCCAAGATCAAAACCAATGCATAAACCACCATAATTAGGGTTACTCAAGAGCCCTTTTGTTAAACCATAAACAACAACCAACCACACATGTAAACCATTACCAAAAACATATGAAAACATAGTTTAAACTAATACCAAACTATATGCATAAAGACCCTCAATAATATTTTGAAATCCACCATTTATGATTCATAAACCAACATTTAAAACACAATACACATGCCTTTAATTTGAAATAACAATGAGGGAAGGATTACATGCCTTATACAAGATGATTCGCGAAAGAAATCGTAACCTTTGAGCCCTTTGACTAACACATGAAGAAACCCTAGCCTCTAATCTTTAAGATAGTATTTGAGAGAGTATTTGATGTGTTTTAATCCTTTAATAAGTGTTATGGAAGGCCATATTGGGTTATATAACGTGATAACACAAGGGTTTAGGAGTAGAAAATATCCAAACTACCCTTGACTTAATAATTAAACCAAGCCACGCCCAGGGGTACGATTCCCCCTAACCACTCATATCCAAGGGTATGAGTGGTACCCCAACTCATACCCAACCTTTCCAAGACCTTACCTACTTGTTTCTATATGACTCACCCTTCCTAACTCGTACCTAAGGGTATGAGTAACACCCCTCAATCGTATAGTGGACAGATTCTCCAAGATAACACACATGCATCATACGACTTGCCCTATGCCACTCGTATGCTCCTATACGACTCTTACCCATATGAGTCATACCTTAGGTAGTAACTACTCCAACCTTACTGCCTAGGGTACGATAGACCCTCAAGATAAATCATGAGTCATACCCAAGGATAAACGTAACTCCATTGAGTTGTACTAAGCCAAATAGGCCCAAATTTGATGAAATTTTGCAAGGGTCCTATTCCTAGAGTGTTTCATATATAGTCTTTATACTATATAATTGACCTAACTTTATGGCTTAATAATCCATTTCACAAAGGATCACAAGATAGGTTTCTTTCTTGGATAACCTTTCAGAAAGGATCAAAGGATTGGTTTTTCTCTCTTGTAACTAAGAAACACCATTGTAGAGTTCTTCGAACTCAAGATACTTTGTTTGTTTCTTGTTTGTATTTATTTACTTTATTCAAACTTACATTCTTGTACTTACTCATGTAGCTTATTATCCCTAGATTTTTGTTACTATCTATAAAGAAAATTGCACTTCTAATAACATAGGTAGCAATGATAATGATACCAAAGAGACTAGTTCATTTGGTGAAGAGGTGGATGCCATCACCTAAAGCAACTAGGATATACCTGAGACAAATTAAAGTTTCGAGTGCAAGAAAGTTATGGAATGTATGATAACCAAACAAAACATGTTAATGACACAAATAAAAAGCTTCATAGCCATCTTCACTAGTGATGTTCATATTAATACTAATACACTACGATCGAGATTCAAGTGAATGCCTCAATCATTTTTTCTGTGAGGTGATCCTTTGGTAACTTGGGGCCTGACATGAGTGCGCTTGGAATAACACATTCATCGATAGACCCTTACAGACCAAAAATTTTTGGACTTGTTTAGGGGATCTAATCATGAATAGGTCATCCAAAGGCAACAATCTTTAGGAAAAAGGACACTATAAAGTACTCTTAATAATCACTTAAGGCAAGTACATCCCTAACTTTTATCCTAAAGAGATTCAAAATGTTTGATCTTCTAAAATATGATAAAACCACTAACCCACAAGACCACATAGCAACTTAGACCACCAATACAACGGGAAAGATCTGCTACCAAATGAGATCAAATTTGTTATGCTTGACAAGTTTGGTCAAATGCTCGCAAAGGAAGTTCAACTTGGTATATACTCTTTTGAATGAGAATTCTATTGATTTTTTGCTATGCTTGCAGATGTTTTCTAATAGCTTATGTTAAAGCCCTAAAAATTAAAAGGCTTAAAAAATATATCTTCAAAACAAAAAATTACAAAGAAGAATTATTCTGAATCTTTGTAGAAAGATTCTAATAGAAAACAACGAAGTTACCTACTACACTAGAAGATTGGGTCACAATTGTATTTAGCGACAACGTAAATTCAAACGTCTTAAATAATTTGTGGAAGATAAAGGAAAACTTTAGAGAATTCCTAGCGAAAACTTGGAACAAAGTGAATCATATGTACATATCCAAGATACAAGTTGAGGATAATTGATGGGCCTCATCAAGTCACTAGAATAACAAGGAAAGACAAAATTAACTCTAAGACAGAACCGGCTCTAAACTTTCAAACAATTAAAATAAAGACCACGACAGAAATGGTGCATGATGCTTTCGGGATGCAATACGGGGTTGACTTTAGGGAAAATGTTGAAGATGTTCCTAATAGCGAAACGGGCAATTTCTACGAAGAATTGCATGCTTCTAGTATCCCATGTTGGATGTTCAGTTCATTTAAGACTTAATTCCACAAAAATCAAGTGTATGCATCCTTTGCATCATGGTTTAAAAATGAGGTTGGTTAGTGTATTAATGTTTTTACAAAGTTTAAACATTTGCACATTCCTCAACTAAAATATATATATGTATGATATTTTTAGGTACACCATTCACCAAATGCATCTTCATACGATAATTTCTTGAGATATATTTCTTTGGGTCCAGTCGAAGCTAATGCAATGTCCCAATACAAAGTAAATGGTTCCAAGTCAATGTAAACAAATAATAGTGGTGTTTGGGTTAAGGGTGATGATGATGTTGATTACTTTGGCATTATACACGAGATCTTAGAACTAGAGTATGCTGGTTTCCCAATAAAAAAATTATCCTCTTTTGATGTAAATGGTTTGATCCAAGCACAGCAGGCACAAGAGTACATAAGGAGCATAACATTATTGAAGTGAAGCACAATAGGTCGTATCCTATTTATGATCTATTTGTTCTAGTGTAAAATGCTAAACAAGTGTATTATGATCCTTATCCGTTGTGTAATGACAAGTTTGATTGGTGGGCTATAATCAAAACAAAGCCTATAGGCCGAGTGAAAGTTGAGAATGTGCTGGAGACTGCGTATCAAAATAAAATGCAGATTAATCACCAATTAGTGGACGTTGAATTAGTGGACGGTTTGAATCACCCAAAAATATATTTGAAGAAGTTAATATTGTCGAAGAAGAGGCTGAGTGGGTAGGAGATGAGAACACCTCCGAAGAGGGTGAATGGTTTAGTGGAGAGTCTTCAGAAGAGGAGGATTAGTTGTGTAGGTTGTATTTATTATGTATTGATGTCTTTATGCTTTGTACTATATATTTACCTTTATGTTTCTTGTTTAAGATTGATATGTAATATACTGTTTAAGTTTGTTGTTTCCACTTTTTCATGATTTATATAGTAATAAAAATATTTTTGTCTATATCTCGTGTTGTTGGAGTGATTTGAAATATGAATTAGTAACTTGAAATTACTTACTTGGAATGTTTTCTTATAAATATATATTTATGTTATAGGAACTAACTACTTGTTAACTTAACATAATTTAGATGCCAGGCAGAGATGACATAGGTAAGGGAAAGGTTGATACTACAAAACCAAAAAAGAAAAAACAACCTCCTACTTATAGATGACCGACAGGTATTCACATATCTGAGGGTCAGTATGCTGACGAGCCAGCACAACCCTCATATTCTAAGTCATCGGAGGATTCGATACCTACTCCTATGCATGTGGGGCCACTACATGGGTCTACACTGATCCATTCTGCTCCTATGACCGTGCCACCACCAGCACAGTACTATCGGACGGTCGCTGGCCCATCCAGACATCTACCATCATCGATACCCTCCTACAACAGTCACACAACTTCGTATAGTGATTCTGCTAGATCTATTGGGTTTTTGGATCTTCGGCTTGGAGGCACTCTATCTGGTGCTTCAGATCTGGCCACGCCAGTGCATTCATCATCACTTACTAAGTAGCAAGGAGACATAGATGATTCTGGGAAGATTTATATTGTTCCAGTTGCGAAAGGGTAAAATTTCTAAATATAATAACATTACTCATTTTTTCATTACTATTTTATTATGTTCAATGAAATTACTATTTAATTTGGTGTTATAGGTTTAGGTCGGATGCTGGAGCTAGAAAAAGAGCGCGAATATGCATTAGTTGGCACTTCAACAACTACTGGACCAACTGGCAAAGGGTTCCAGAACTTGATAGGGAGAGAATGTTTGAAGAATTTAAGGTAAGGATTTAACTTATCGACTACTTCTTAACAATTTGTTAGAACACAAGATTGAATATTATATTTTGGTTGTAGAAATTTTACTGCTGGGATGATGCAAATGAATTTCTTATAAAGAAGAACTTTTTCATAAGATGTAGAGCCAGATTTAACGATCTCTTGGATTAAGCCCGAAAGAAATTGGTAAAACCTAAGTGGATTCCTGAACCCATGTGGCCACTATATCAGCGCCATTGGAATAGCCCAGAATACCAATTGTTGAGGAAAAAAGGAAAGAAATCCTGGGTATTATCCAAGGGTGGCTCCCTACATACTGCGGGTGCCAGAAGTACTCTTGCTGTGAAGGAAAAATTGGTGTGTAACTTTTACAGTTTTAATTCTTTATTTCTATTTATATTTTTTTATTATTTGAACATTGATAATTTTTTCATATGCAGGAAAAAGAAAATTGTAGGGAACTACCATCTGATGAGATTTTCGAGGAGACTCATCTGAAAAAGAAAAAAAATCTGACTGATAAAGATGTCTGGGTTGAACTTTGTGCAAAAGCTATCCACATAAGAAATAAATTTTGAATTTATGAATCTTTTTCTCAAAGTTGATATTATCAATTATAAATACTTTAGTCTTTTTTTTCTGTTAGTATTAACTTTACTTTGAATATAGGACGAATTTAGGCGTCTTGTTGGTGAGTATTGTAGTTGTCAGCCTCCTGAAAGTCAGGGTGACCCAATACCCCAGCATGTATAGAATGAGTTATGGACAAATGATTTGGGTCCTACGAATAGAGGCCATTTCTACGGATGCCACGCAGAATATTTTGGCGCTAATATTACGTATTTGTCCGGCCCTGTATGCTCTAGCTCTTCGGTTGATACAGAAACCATTGTAAGACTACAAAATATGGTTTGTCAACTCACTAAACATCTTGCTGAATAGAGAAAGAGGTATGCTGAACAAAGTGCGAGGCAAAAGAAGACGGAGGGGGCAACAACATCACAAATCAGGATACTACAGCAGCAACTCAGTTCTTTCGTTCAGACTGCGGGGTTTATTTCTCTGTGTCCTGGTGATGCAGTTCGGACTGCAAAAGGTCTAGGCCCCCTAGATGATTTTAGCACGAATGATGATATGGAAGACGAGGACGAAGTCGATGATGATGATTGTTAGTTTTTTTATTTTTATATGTCTTGTACTTTAAATTTAGATATTTTATTGTTTGAAACTATTGTTGTAGTTTTTTTGTACTCACCTTTCTTGAACATTTTGTATGTGTTTTACACTTTTAAAAAATTTCATTTGTTTTTTTGTTGTTGTATTTTCATTTTGGTTACTGTTGTATATTGTTGTTGTTGCAAGCTTTATTTGGGTTTTCATTTTTATTTCTTTTTTAAATTCCCAGAAAGACCGACCACAAGTGGTCGTTTTTTCATTATTTTTTTTGCAGAAAACTGACCATAAGTGGTCGGTTTTAAATTAAATTAATTAATTAATTTATTAAAAAAACGTCCACAAGTGGTCGGCTTTAAATTAAATTAATTTATTAATTTTATAAAAAATTGATCACTTGTTGTCGGTTTTTTTCCCTAAAATTATTTTTTCAATTTAAATAAAATAATAATGAATTTTACAAATAAATATATTTTTAAAAAACTCGACCACTTGCTGTCAGTTTTTAAAAAGCTACCGCTACTTTTTCGACCACAAATTTTTGTCGGTTTTATGGTCGGAAAATGGGAAAAACCGACAACAAATGGTCGATTTTTGTGGTCGATTATCGTCCTTTTTAAAGTAGTGTACCCCATAGTAATATATATACAACATATTTCACAAAGACTAAGATGAATTATAGATTACATTATCTTATGTATGTCATTAGTATACCTTCACCGTATAATATGTATATATATATATATATATATAT
>NC_061111.1:164125528-164232730 GCF_002878395.1 Capsicum annuum | reverse complement strand
ATATATATATATATATATAAGATATTTATATATATGAACTCTTGAATTCGTATACATATATATCACATCCACAATTATATATTACCTTATAATAGAACACGTTCATTATATTCTGATGAATTATCGGTTATATATTACATTATTATCACTGAAATAGTAACATAATATCATTATCTTAATGGTAAGATATATATGTGTGTATATATATATAAACACACACATATTCATTATACAAAGATTATGCATGTTTAACATCATTTAACGTATATACAAGGAAAATATTTATTCTATATACTGAAACATAAGTAAAGATAAATATTATGTTTAACGTAATTTTTTTATTTTATTTGATATATTTTTTAGTGTAATTTGTTTTACAAAATTTAAGAATGATTGATTTTTATTATTATTATACTGGTTATCGACTACGTGTGATCAGTGTAATTTCAAAAATTTATATATAAATTACATTACATATATATAATTATTTTTAATAAAAATAATATATATATTTGATTACATATATATAATTATTGTTTACTAAAAATTATTTACTTTTTAATTTTGTTTAGTTCAAAAATCAACCACAAGTTGTTGGTTTTGATATATTTTTTAATTTTTATTTGTAAAATAAATAATAATTAATATAAAAATTAATGAAATAATTTTTGTTTTTTTAAATAAAAAAGCTACCACTTGTGGTAGCTTTTTTTTTTAATTTTTTTTATAAAATATCACGAAAAATCGATCACTTGTGGTCGTTTTTTTCCGACCACAAAACATGGTCGGTTTGGTGTGATTGGTTTTTCTTTATTTTTTAGTAGTGTATTTATTACTTTTGATGTGTCAAGTATGCAACAAAAGTGAAAAGAATCCAATGTTACCCTCATTACTGCAAAGAGATTCACTTGAATCTGCCATCATTTTTGTCAGCGAGCAAGTTAGTGTCTTCAATCTTGTTAATTCTTTATACAGTTAAAAAAATTGTGTGTTTCATCATGGGTTGTGGTGCAACGGATGGGGTTGATCCACCCTTAACCAGAGGTCGGGGGTTCGACCCTTAGCATGGAGAAAACTCTGTTAGGAGCGCTACCCCCCGAATGGGGCCCTACCCGGCGTGAATTCAGATTAGTCGGGCTCCAATGTGGATACCAGACACCGGATAGGAAACCCAAAAAAGAAAAATTATTTGTTTCATTATGAATGATTGATAAGCTTAATTCCTTATATAGTGTGATTAATTGTGATACTAATTCAAGCCTTGGAAACAGTCTCAAGCAGAAATGCAAGGTAAGGCTACGTACGATATACCCTTATGGTGGGACCCTTCCCCGAACACCGTGCATAGCGGTAACTTTAGTGCACTAGGCTGCCCTTTTTTTTCAATTGCAAGAAGTTGCACTTTGTTAGGCATGTTTCTTATGTTTCTTTTTACTCGTCTTTGTAAAAGTGGTGTTATTTGGAGAACTATGTAGAACTTCTAAATATCATTATGGGAATGCATATGTATGATTAGTAGCTTCTTTTCAACTGTATGTATAAATTGGACGTGTAAACTTGCCTTTTGGAATATTAAAAGTTCCATTTTCCATTTCTTTGTCATGTTTTGGATTTATGCACTCCTTAACATCAGAAAAAATCTGACCTTCCTTCAAAGAAAAACTAGATATCTGCAAATCACATTTCTAATTAAATAAATTGGAAAGAAACATGGTCATAGATAATTTGAAAAAATGAATTTTACTTATCTATGCAACTTTAGATTTTCTGTTGTTACTTGTTAACAGTTGCATACCGTAATTATAACGTTTAATTTTTGAGCAGTCTGAGAAGTCAAAAAAGGTAGGAACACCACCCCCAACTACTCTTCTGGTAGATTTTCTAAGGTCCTCTTATGGGAGATTTTCTAACGTCTCTCTTCTAGAGGAAGATATGAACTTCAAGCGACGAGAAGCATCTTTAGCTATAAGTTATGCTGAGATATTGTTGTTATTTGGTCGATTGATCATTTAGACTCAAGGAAGTGGTGATTTTGTTTTTGTATTGCTGCCATATTATAATTCCTGCTACTCATTTGTATGTTCTTGTATACAGAAGATTCGAGGTGGAGGTGCAATCCTCCCCTTATGAGCTAGCTTTTGAGGTTGAGTTAGGCCCAATGTCCATTTTTATCATGGTATCAGAGTCATGCCCATCCCAAATCTTTGTTCACCGATGTTGGGCCCCCATATTATATTATCAATGCTCCAGTTAATGAGGCCTGGGCGTGCAAGGGAGTGTTTAGTATCCCACATTGAAAAAGGGATGGGTAATTGGTCTCTTTATATGGACTTGAGCAATCCTCTCCCCGTGAGCTAGATTTTGAGGTTGAGTTAGGCGACTCCATTGATGAAGCTAAGTAGAGGAGAAAAATCAAAATGATAACTGCTTCAAAACTTATGTGTTACAATCAGATTGTTGTGCCTTATATAGGCAACAAAATATCTAATAACTACCTTTCTTCTAGAACTCTATTTGACAGCTCATTGTCACTCACTAATCATTGTCTAACAACCTCTAAGAACTTATATAGTTGACTTAACAGTATGCTACTTACTAGTTGAATGTCTATTCCTATCAGTATTACACATCAGTGGAACTAGTAGTCGTGTATGTTCCAAAACACTCTCCCTCAAGCTGTAGGGTGCAGAACATTTAGTACACCAAGCTTGCTAAGTAAGTAGGAATGTTGAGCAAGACTTAGGCCCTTGGTAAGCAAATCAGCAAGTTGATCAGTAGACTGAACATGTAGAGGCTTAATCAATCCATCTTTGATTTTGTCCCTAATGAAATGACAATCAATCTCAATATGTTTGGTTCTCTCATGGAATACAGGGTTGTTGGATAGTTGAATGGATGAATTACTGTCACTATAAACTGCAATGGGGAGGTTGATAGGGACCTTAAGTTCCTAAAACAATCCAACCAGCCAAGTAAGTTCTGCAACTGATGAAGCCATGCTTCTGTACTCAACTTCAACAAAACTCCTGGAAACAGTGTGCTGCTTCTTGGACTTCCATGATATGAGTGATTCACCAAAGTGAATAGCATAACTAGTAACTGATCTTCTGGTGTTTGGACAAGCAGCCCAATCAGAGTCACACCAGCGAGTCAAAGTATTAGCAGGTTCATCCTTTAACCAGACACCTTGGCCAACAGAATTTTTTAGGTACCTGACTACCCCAGTAGCTTCTTCCCAGTGGGACTTCTTAGGATGCTGCATGAATTGGATGAGGATTTGGATCACAAAGTCAATGTCTGGCCTTGTAATAGTGTCATACATAAGCTTCCCAACAAGTCTTTAGTAAGAGGAGATGTCAGACAACAGTTCATCAACTTGTGCACCTGTTACTTGATCATACTTAATAGAGGTGAGCCTGGCATAAGAATCTAAGGGAGTAATAACAGGCTTAGCACCACTAAGACCTATTTCAGCAATCAACTCTAGAATATACTTCTTTTGGTTCAGAATAATCCCTGGTGTTGATCTTAAAACTTTAATACCCAAAAAATACTTGAGATCCCCAAATTCTTTCATCTTAAACTGCTAATGCAACTTGATTTTGGTAGCATTGATCAAGGAGGCACTATTTCCAGTGATTAGTAAATCATCAACATAGACAAGAACTATAACAGTATCATTACCTTGATTCAGGGTGAACAGGGAATAATCATGTGCACTTGAGTAAAACTAGGATCAAGTAAGGCATGAGTAAGCTTAACATTCCACTGCCTGGAGGCTTGCTTAAGACCATACAAGGATTTGATCAACTTACACACCTTGTGCTTCCCCTGTCTTCTAAATCTCTTAGGCATTTCCATGTAAACTTCCTCCTCAAGATCCCCTTGGAGGAATGTATTATGTACATCCATTTGATGAATATTCCAACCTTTAGATGCAGCTAGTGCAATCACAGATCTGACTGTCACCATCTTAGCCACTGGTGAGAAGGTTTCATGATAGTCTAACCCTTCTTTTTGGCTATATCCTTTGGCCACTAACCTTGCTTTCAACCTCTGCACTTCACCGTTGGCAAGATATTTTATTTTGTATATCCACTTGGAACCAATAGTATTCTTCTCTTTAGGTAGATCAACAATGACACATGTGTTGTTAGCTTCCAAGGATTGAACCTCCACTTTCATATCTTCCACCCACCTTTCATCTTTTACAGCCTGTTTATAATGCCGAGGCTCAGTCAAAGTAGAGAATTAGATAAATATCATTGATAAGTAGGACTCAGATTTTTATAAGAAAAGCTGTTGGCTAATGGATATTTACATCTCTGATTTCTAGAAGTATCAACATAATCATGCATCCACATTGGTGGTCTGCTTGTTCTCACAGGTCTACTGGAAGAGGGTCGAGGCAGGGAATAGTTATCTTGACATGTTTCTTCATGAGTGGTGCCAGGTGAAGCTGCAATAGGAACTTTAGCATCCGAAATGTCATCCTCCTCAATTGGAGCTCCTTCAGTAACACTCTCAGTATTTATTTCATGAAATGTTTCTTCATCTGTGGGAATCAAGAAGTTAGTAATATTTTCTCCAGATGAGGAAGCTTGTGTATTTTGTGCTAGCGAGGAAGCAAAAGTAAATGTATCTTCATGAAACACAACATCTCTACTAAGATTTTGAGGTGATATCCAGCAGTAAATAACCCTTCTAAGATTTTGAATATCCTACCAAGACTGAAGGTTTTGCCCTTTCTGTGAACTTATTATCTCTTAGGAGGATAGTGATATAGCACAAGCATCTAAATACCCTGAGATGTGATAACTTGGGATCTTTGGAAAACATCAACTGAAATAGGCTCTTACCACTTAGAATATAAGATTATAACCTGTTCATTAGATAGACTGCAGCCTTTACACATAGTCCCAAATACATAATGGGCAAGTTAGATTGAAACTTGAGGGCTCTAGCTATGTTTAATATGTATCTGTGCTTTCTCTCCATAACTCCATACTGTTGAGGAGTATGAGGATAGCTGGTCTGATGTAGTATGCCCAGGGACTGGAACAATGTCTTACATTGAGAGTTGATAAATTCAGTGCCATTATCAGATCTAATGGTTTTTACCACTATGCCAAACTGAGTTTTAATCATGGAAACAAATGTCTTAATGGCCACTATGGCCTCAGACTTTAACTGCAACAGGTGCACCCAAGTGTATCTACTATGGTCATCTACCATAGTCAAGAAGTAATACTTACTGTCAAAAGTGAAAGTTTTATATGGACCCCATAAATCTATGTGTACAAGTTCAAAGCATGTAGAGCATCTAGTGGTACTTAAAGAAAATGAAAATCTTGTCTGTTTAGCTAGTGGACACACAGAGCATTTATTCAACATGTTTGCATCACTAGGATTCTTCATAATGTCTAAACACTTGAGAACCTGAGCATCAGGGTGTCCAAGTCTTTGGTGACATAAGATGCAACTGAAAGTAGAGACTTCTGCAATAAATCTGCTGGCTTCAGATCTTGATTGACTAGCACCTTTAAGAACATATAGTCCACCCTCTTGTCTACAAATACCCTTCACTTGCCATTAAAGAGGTCATGAAAGATATAAAAATTAGGATAAAAGGATACAAAACATGAAAGTTCCTTGGTTATCTTGGCAACAGACAACAAATTGAGTTTGAAGTCTGGAACATGTAGAACATCTTTGATCACATCATCTGCAAAAATGTGAGCTTCTCCTATATGTGAGAGTGTCATTTTATCACCTGTTGAAGGGTGCAACTTATCCACATGCTAGGAGTCTAATCTGGTACCTCCTTTTAACAAGTGTCTATGTGCAGACACATGATGTGTAGCACCTGAGTCTACAATTCAACTATCAGAACATGCTTTGGACAAGAAACAAATAGTAATACCTGTCGTATTAACTTATTTTATATTTGTGTGTCTTTGTTCAACATAGTTATAATCTGAGTGTACTATTCCTCAGTGAATATGTGAGGTTGGCCTTTGGTGTAGGAATCACTTCATGACTAGAACTATCAACATCAACTTGACCAGCTACCATAGTTGAAGCCTAAGAAATAGACCTTTGATCAATGTTTATAAAGTTTTTACTGCCAGTATACTGTGATCTAAAATTAGAGTTGTAGCTTTGTTTCTTCCTGTTCTTCCAGTCATTTGGATACCCTTCAAACTTGTAGCAAGTTTCCTTGGTATGACCCAATAGATGACAATAATCACACTTTCTTCCTCTATAGTTAGAGTTGCTTTGTCAAAAAACATAATTTCGATTCACTTGCATAGCAAGTGATTTTGATCTATCATTCACAGTCATCATACATACAGAATGTTGGATTTCATCCTCTATAAGCATAGCATAAGCTTGATTGAGAGTAGGAGTCACTTCTTTGAGCAATATCTGTCTTCTAGATTGGTCATAGGACTCATTCAGGCCACTTAAAAACTGTAAAAGTCTAAGTTGACACATATGATCAGAGTACTCTCTAGATGTAGGACAAGAACAACTAGGATTTGGCACTAGTACATCATACTCACTCCATAAACTCTTCAATTTGGTAAAATAGGCTGAGATTGAATCTGTTCCTTGAGATTACATATTAATTTCATGATGCAACTGGTATATACGCATATGATTCACCTTGTCATACCTCTCCTTCAAATCCTTCCAAGCTGTACAAGCATTCATGGCATAAACAATGCCAGATAACAGACTTTCACTCACAGTGTTCATAATCCAGGAAAGCACAATTGCATTACATATTTCCCACTGCTCATGAAGCTCCTCTCTATATGATTCCTTGTTGCAAGCACCAGTGAAAAATCCAAACTTCCTCTTTCCTAAGAGAGCAATACGCATCGATCGACTCCATAAACTATAATTTTTTGAACCAGTTAACTTGATTGAAACAAGTACAACACTGGATCTCTCAGATGTACCAATGAAAAGTGGATCACTTTGATCAATTCTAGGTGCCATGATTGATAGAATGCAGCTGTAATATAGGTCAAAATCATAAAAAAGAGCTGAATACAGAGATCCAAAATGCGTTGTAAACTTAGTGAAATGTGATAAAAAAACACACACTTAGTATGGAACTCGTGGCTCTGGTACCATGTGAAAACACTTGATAAGATTCCATTGATGGAGCTAAGAATAAGAGACAGATCAAAATTATAACTGCTTCAAAACTTATGTGTTACAATCAGATTGTTGTGCCTTATATAGGCAACAAAATATCTAATAACTACCTTTCTACTATATAGCTGACTCAGCAGTATGCTACCAACTAGTTGAATGTCTACTCCTATTAGTATTACATATCAGTGGAATAGGTAGTCGTGTATGTTCCAAAATAGGTGGCAACAAATATTGCAGCAAGAGGGGTTGATCTACCAGAGACAACATATATATATAATTTTGATATCCCAAAAAATGCAGTAAAATATCTTCATCAAGCTGGAATAACTGGTAGAAAACCATTTTCAGATTAAAAATATTTCGCCACCAGCATTATATTAGTGGAAAAACGATTTGTGTTGCAGAGATTTGAAAATGAATTAATGTTTTGTTGTGAACAATTATTCATTTAACTGTGCATCGAGTTCTTACCTTTTCCTCTCTCTTGCTATTTTCTTTTTACAACCAAGGAAAGGATAAATAAACAGCGGATGAACTCAAGCTGTGGCCTAGTGATTCAGTGAAGTTGGGTTGAACACCATGAGGTCCCAGGCTCAATTCCCAATAGATATAAATATTAGGTGATTTCTTTCTATGTATTCTAGCCTTAGTGGATAGATCTAGTGTTGAGGAATACACTTGCATCATTGCATAATGTGATGATGTGAAGCGATTCTAGTCCTTCTCGTTACGGGGAGCGCTGGACCAAAATAAGTCATTTTTTAAATCAATCCATCAAAGTAATGTGTTTGTTTAAAATATTACTAAAACATTAAAAAAAGTTGTGGATGACGTTACTTTGATGAATTGATTTAAAAAATCAATTCCTATGGATGACGTTAAAATAGGAATCATTACTGTTAGTAACATTTCTGACATAAAACGTTACAGTAATGTTTCTGAAATAAAATGTTACTGTCAGTAACATTTTTGACATAAAACGTTACTGTGAGCAACGAGATTCTGTAACTCTAGTACATCAGAATCTTTGTATAAATCTGACATTAAATTCATTACTGTCAATTATGTTTTAGTTTTAAAACATTACTTTGAGTAACGATACTATCAAATTAACTCAAAACTCTGTGGTGTCAGAATTTGACATTAAAGTCGTTATCAATAGTCACTTTTTACAATAAAAACGTTACCATGGGTAATGATTCTATTAAATCAAATCACAGACCTGGAAAGTTGGAATCTTGGTGATTGATTTACCAGCAAAATGTTACTGCCAATAATATTTTAGCTGTAAGATGTGACTGACAATAACAATTAATAACAAACGACATTCCAACAACTGACAGCTCCGAGATGTAACTGACAATAATTTGTTGTCACTTATTGGAATGTTTTTGGTTGTTAATTGTTATTGTCTGTCACATCTTAGAGATAAAACGTTATTGACAGTAACGTTTTATTGGCAAATCAATCACCAAGATTCCAACTTTGAGGTCCGTGAATTGATTCAATAGAATCGTTACCCATAGTAACAGTTTTATCTTATAAGTGACAACTAATAACGACTTTAATGTCATAAATTCTGAACCCATAGAATTTTGAGTTGATTGGATAGTATCGTTACTTAGAGTAACGTTTTAAAGATAAAACGTAATTGGCAATAATGAATTTAACATCAGATTTGTACAAAGATTCTACAAAGATTCTAAAGTGGCAGAGTTGCAGAGTCTCTTACTCACAGTAATGTTTTATGTCAAAAATGTTACTGACAGTAATGTTTTAGGTCAAAATCGTTATTGATAGTAATGATTCCTATTTTAACGTCATCCACTGTTCTTTTTAGTCAGTTAACTTTTTTAAAAGCATAATACATCACTAAGAACAACGTTTATACTAGTTTGATAAAGTTTTAAAAAAATATATTACTTTGGTGAATTGATTAAAAAATTGAATTATTTTGGTCCAAAGTTTCGCTACATGTGGCTAATACGAGCGTATCACGTTGATTTTATTTTAGAGTTAATTTTAAATTTAAAAAAGAGTCACTTCGTGTTGATTTTATATTTAGGATCAATTTTTTTTTTTTTTAAAAAGTCAATTGTTGTAACTTCCACTGCAACAATTTTCTAAGTTGAACTTTGAAGTTCATTGTTGTGACTACCACTACTGTGACTTCCTGCTTCAATTCAATGATGCGCTTGCATCGCGTCACACTTTGCGTAATGCGTGGTGCGGAGCTTTGTTATTTTTTTTCGCATCACGCTATTCTGAACATAGGACAGAGCGACTTGGTATTTCATGTTGGTGGGAAGTAACAGATATCTCATGGAATTAGTCGATGTACATGCAAGCTGACTCAAAAATTGCAGTTTTTTTTTAAAAATAGATAAATAAATAGCTGATACTATCAATTAGGTGATAATAGCTGATATTATCAATTAGGTGTATATGGGATTATGGAAAAAAATTCAAATCTCTCTAGTTTGCTTGGTTAAAATGTTCTGGAAATATTTTCTTTAGGAAAAGGTATTTACAAAAATAGGAAAAATAAGTTTCATAAATGATATTTTAAATTCATTATCTCCTCTCCATCCATGACGCCTCCACCCTAGTACTATTTTTCTAGACTAAATGTGCCCCCACCCTCGTACTGTGTTTTTAGATTACATGTAAATACTTTAGCAATAATACTTTTTTGCTTACTTACCATACACCAAAAAATGAATAAGAATCATTAATATTAAAATTGAATGGTTCTTTTCAACTGCTCTTTCAAGAAATTTAACCTTATGCTCCTTTATGTTTACTAAATTGTTAACTACCACCTCAAATTCCCAAAGAAGATCCGATAGAGCTAGCAGTGTTAATGAGGATGCAGTATACATGCTTTCCCAAAAAAGAAAAAAGAATCCAGTACACATGAGAAAACGGAGGAAATAGTTGAATAATGAAGCAATCTAGTGAAAGGATGTACAGGTTTTGATGAACGTAGTATGTTTAAAAACTTTCTATCCTTCTTTAATTCTGACTGCGAATAAAATGTCTTCTTGGGCCTATTGTTTTAGGCCTGAAATACAAGTTAGGATGTGAAGTTTTGTTTTATATGAATAAAAATGTACTTCGAAAAAAGTTGGTTGACGACTAAAAATAATCCTTCCACATAGATTATAAAGTTCATTTCATGTAACACAGATTATGCCACAAATAAACACGAATTTACTTTTTTCATTTGCAATTCATTATTTTTTATATTTTGAACAGTAATGACAATTTGGTACAAATAATAATTTATTATTTTTGTTGTTAACATTTCAAATTGTTGCACTCATATTATTGTGTAATTCATAGTGACAATGTACCATTCCTCAAAATTTGTTGAATCTTTTTATTCATTAATTTCATTTATTAATCAAGTTATTTGACAATTTAAAATTCTATCATATTTACATTCAATAAATATGACGAGTTACAAAAAGGAAAGAAAAATAATAATTTTAGGACTAACACCTCAAACCTATTTATTTTCATAATTTGTACTTTGAATTAGTATTAAGAATAATATAATATTGAGTGATTTGTCTGTCAAATTTTAATAAGCCGCTTTATTAATAAGTGATAACAACTCATCTTGAAACTTGATCATAGAGGAGAATAAGTGAGCCATGATATCATCTGGTTCAAGGTCCGCCTAAATAAGAAAATCTCTATGCACATGACACTTCATAAGTTTGAAACTATTGAAGGGATCTTTAAAGCGATTTTGGAGATTGAACGAGAAAACAAGGAACGGTCGTCATACAAAACCAAAGCATACCAAGGGTTCTCGGGTTGGACCAAGGGGAAAAGAGTGAGTCCATCGGGTTCGGCGTGGAACAATTCCAAGCAACCACTAACCAAGGCCCCTCCACCCATGAACAAGATTGCCCCACCACCTCTTCCACGGTTTGAGGGAAAGCTGAATGTTCCTTCCAATGTCAAGCAATTCCAATGCTTCAAATGCCATGGATAGGGACACAAGTATAGTGAGTGTCCTAATCGGAGAAATGTGATATTGAGAGAAGGGAAATTATATTTCTTGGGGGAAGAAATGGGACTTGAAATGATTAAAAATAAAGAAGCCTCTCAAGATGGAGAAGAAAAGGAGGCCTAGAGGCCTAGTGATGAAGATGAAAAGAGGTTTGGCGTCAATAAGATGAACTTGAAGTACCTAATTATGTGGAACAGAGAGTTATGATTAGCAAAGCATTGGATGATCTTAGCCAACGAGAAATCCTCTTTTGTACTAAGTGTCTCATTAAGGAGAGTGTGTATTTTTTGATTATTGATAGTGGAAGTTGTGCTAATGTGGCTAGTCCCTTGATGGTGGATCACTTAAAGTTGCCAAATACTCTACTTGTGAGTTCGTATAGACTCCAATGGTTGAACGATCATGGTGAGTTGAAGGTAATGCATCAAGTGGTGATTTTGTTCAAAGTTGGAAACTATGAAGACGTGGTACTTTGTCACATCATTCCTATGCAAGATTGTAATCTCTTGTTGGGTTGGCCATGACAATACGATAGGTCGACCAAGCATGATGGCTGAACCAACTACTACTTCTTTGAGTTCTAGGTTTGGAAGTACAACCTCTGACCACTATCGCCATCATAAGTGTGTGAGGCACACCGGCAAATAAAGAGTTTGCAAAGAAACGAAAAGAAGGAGAAGGAACCTGTGGGAAAGGGTGTGGAACCCGAGAGTGGGAAGGATAAGGAAGAAAAGGAAGTTTTGACTATGAGGGGTAGGGATTCGATGATAATGTTGGCTCGAAAGGGCGACCTCTTCAAAGAGTATGATAATGCTACTCCCATGCTACTTTTGGCTTATGTTTTGAATGCTAACCCATCCACTTCCCCTATCCCATCTTCTATATCTAATGTTTTGCAGGAATTTGATGATGTATTTCCTAGTGAATTGCTATAAGGACTTCCTCCACTTTGAGGAATTGAGCACCAAATCGATTTTGTTTCGGGGTTGCAATTGTCGATCAATCCAGCTTATATGAGCAACCCCACGGATACAAAGGAACTCCAACGGAAAGTTGAGGACATCTTCAACAAAGGACACATCAAGAAAAACATGAGTTCGTGCGCGGTTCCGATGTCTCTAGTGCTGAAGAAGGATGGGATGTGGCAAATGTGCGTGGACTACCGAGCCTTAAATAAAATCATGGTAAAGTATCATTATCCTATTCCTAGGTTAGATTATGTGCTTGATGAACTAAATGGATCTTGTGTGTTTTCTAAGGTTGATCTTAAGAGTGGTTATCACCAAATCCGTATGCAACCGGGTGATGAATGGAAGACCGCTTTCAAGACCAAGTTTGGTCTATATGAGTAGATGGTCATGCCATTCGGTCTTACCAACACTCCTTGTACCCTTATACGGCTAATGAATCATGTGATGAAGCCGTTTATTTGTGAGTTTGTGTTTGTGTACTTTGATGATGTTTTAGTTTATAGTAAGTCCCTTGATAAACATGTATTGCATCTAAGGAGTGTGTTTGGTGTTCTTAGGAAAGAAAGGTTGTATGGTAATATTGAAAAATGATCCTTTGGTGTTGATAAATTTGTAATTTTGGGATTTATTATAAGCTCGAGAGGAGTAGAGGTAGACGAATCCAAGATAACCTCCATTAAAGATTGGCCAACCCATAAAATCATGGGTGAAATTTTGAGTTTCCATGGGTTGGAAAGTTTTTATAGGCGGTTTGTCAAAGGATTTAGTACCATTGCTCCCCTAACCAAAATCATCCGATAGGACCAACCTTTCAAGTGGGGTGAAGAACAATCTAAGGTCTTTAAGACATTAAAAGATATGCTAATTTTGGCGTCGTTGTTATAATTTCCAAACTTTGACAAGATTTTTGAAATAGAATGTGATGCTAGCAAGGTAGGCATAGGCTTTTGATACAAGAATTGAAGCCTATATCTTACTTTAGTGAAAAGCTCAAAGGCACCACTCTAAACTACTCCACGTATGATTTAGAGTTGTTTGCCTTTGTTTAGTGAGTTAGGAAATTTGCAATACTATCTTTGGCCCAAGAAATTCGTGATCCGAATGGACCACAAATCATTGAAGCACCTTCGGGCATAATACAAACTTAACAAATGGCATACCAAATGGATTAAATTTCTTAAAACCTTTCCCTATGTGATTAAATACAAAAGGGGTAAGGATAATGTGGTAGCCGATGCATTGTCTAGAAAGCATGTTCTTGTGTCCACCTTGTCATCCAAGTTAATGGGGATTCAGATCCTCAAGTATTTATATCTCGAGGACCCTTAATTCATTCCTATATTTAGGGAATGTGAAGCCATGGGTAGGGAAAAGGGGCATTCAGATTCTAGCCCCTAAGCCATGTTCGATGGGCACTTATTTCGGGAAAGATAATTGTTTGTACCCTCTATCTCTTGGAGAGAGTTTTTGTGTGGGAGGAACACGATGGCGGTCTTATAGGTCACTTTGGAAATGATAAGACCCTTGGAATATCGGAGGAACAATTCTATTGGCCAAGGATGTGCGAAGTTGTAAAGGTTTGCGTCCAATGCATAGAATGTAGGAGTGTTAAGTCTAGGCTCCTTCCTCACGGGTTGTACACCCTGTTCCCACTCCATTACTCTTGTGGTTTGATATTTCTATGGATTTTGTATTGGGGCTGCCACAGACTTAAAGGGGTTAGGTAACATTTTTGTTGTTGTTGATCGTTTCTCCAAAATGGTACACTTTATTCCTTTCAAAAATAGTGAAGATACGGCTAGTGTAGCTTCTTTGTTTATTGAACATGTTAAGTTTCATGGAATCCCAAGGACCATTTTAAGTGATAGGGACTCCAAGTACCTTAGTCACTTTTGGAAGTTAATGTGTGGTAGGCTTGGTACCAAGTTGTTGTTTTCTATGTCTTGCCACCCACAAACCGATGGCCAAATGGAAATAGTGAATCAAACCTTGGGTTCTATGCTATGTTCCATGCTTAAAGGTAAGTTGAATACTTGGGAAGATCACCTACCTCTCATAGAATTTGCTTACAATCGGGTGATCCATTCAAGCATGGGCATCACACCCTTTGAATGTGTCTACGACTTTAATCCCCTACCCCCTTAGATCTAACTCATTTTCCAAGTGATGTTGTTGTTATATTAGATTGAAAACAATAGGGCCGAAGCTATGAAAAGGTTACATGAGAAGGTGAGGTTATGGCTTAAGAAGAAGAAGCAAGAGGTGGCTAAACAAGTCAACAAAGAAAGAAGACATCTTATGATTAAGCTAGGAGATTATGTGTGGGTACACCTATGAAAATACTGATTTCCCATCCAAAGAAAGGGAAATTTTTTTCCAAGAGGTGATGGTCCATTCCAAGTGCTTGAAAGAATCATTGATAATGCCTACAAGATTAACTTGCCTCTAGAGTACCAAATGCATAACATGTTCAACGTGTGTGATCTCTCACAAATTGATATTATTAGAGATGAATAAATCATGATTTTGAGGTCAAAATCTTCTCAATATGGAGAGGATCATACGGGTTTCATGGGCTCTAGACCAGTTACTAGAAGCCAAGCTCGAGAACTACAATGACTTTAAGGTATGTTTATGAAAATGTATGTGTTTGAGCTTGGTTTGAACTCGCCCAAGGGGTTTTATGTATTGACATGTGAGGGATTTACTTAGGTTCTCTAAAACACACCCAAGGCTACCCATTTACACTCCAAACCCGCCCCCTCCTCATTAAGGGTAGATCAGTCTTTTGCTTCTCATTATGTACTAGACTACTTAAAGAACTCTCTTAGTCTTTATGAGAAGTTAGTTCATTTGACTCAATATTTATAACATTGAACACCATTCCTCTTAAGAGAGAGTATACCACCAACATTTAAACATCACAAGTGAAAGGTTCCACTTATGTTGTGAAATGGCTAGAAATGTGAGTTCTTGAGTGAACCGAGTTCCTCTTGGGTTTGCATAAGAACTTGGTGCTAGTTAACGTGTTTTGTATAGGTTTTAGAGTTTAATATACTCTTTATTTACTAAATTACATGTTCTCATTGTGTCAACTTAACTATCTTCTTTATCACCTTAAGTTTGTGTTTGTTTCTTATACCGTTTGTGTCTTGTTGTTGCAGGTGAATGTGGGTTGTTATTTCTCGTGTATGGACTGTTTTGTACTTGTAGATACTGTGTGGTATCAATCTCTTTTCCTCCTTATCATATGTCTCTACCAAGAGTTAAAAGAGTATCTTAAAGACCTCTTAGATAAAGATTTCATAAGGCCAGTGTCTCTCCACGGGGCTCTTCCATCCTATTCGTGCATAAGAAAGATGACTCTCTCCAAATGTGCATCAACTACCATCAGTTGAATAAACTCATAATAAAAAACAAATATCCTCTTCCTAGCATTGATGATTTATTTGACCAATTCCAAAGTGCAAGTTACTTCTCTAAGATAGACCTTAGATCTGGCTATCACTAGCTTAAATTAAGGGAATGTGATATTTCGAAGATAGCTTTCAGAACCTGTTACGGTCACTTTGAGTGTCTAGTCATGTCTTTCGGGCTAATAAATTCCCCATCATCCTTCATTGACCTGATGAACCGAGTCTTCAAACAATACCTAGACATGTTTGTCATAGTCTTTATCAATGATATCCTTATTTATTCCCGTAGTGAGGATGACCATGTAGACCATCTTAGATTCATGTTGCAACTCTTAGAGATCACCAGTTGTTCGCCAAATTTAGTAAGTGTGAATTTTAGCTAAGGTCAGTAGCTTTCCTCAGTCATATTGTCTCTGGTGATGGCATTAGAGTTGATCCTTAAAAGACCAAAGAAGTGAGAAATTGTCCTAGACCTATATCTCCTTTAGACATCAGGAGTTTCTTGGGTTTAGTTGGCTATTACCAATGGTTTGTTAAGGGGTTTACATCTATTACGTCCCCTATGTCTAGATCGACTCAAAAGAAAGTTAATTTTTAGTGATCAGATTCCTGTGAGAAGAGCTTTCAGGAGTTGAAGGCTTGACTCAACGTAGCCCCAATTGATCTGGATTATGCTTGGATGTAGAGAGGTAAGGTCATAGCCTATGGCTCTAGACAACTTAAGCCTCACAAAAAAAACTACCCTACCTACGATCTTGAGTTAGCTGTTATTTTTTTTGCCTTAAAAATCTGGAGGCACTATCTTTATGGGGTGCATGTTGATGTGTTCACGAGTCACAAAAGCTTTTAGTATATGTTTACATAGAGAGAGTTAAACCTCCGTCAGAGAAGGTGGTTAGAATTGTTAAAGACTACGACATGAGTGTCTTGTATCATCCGACCAAGGCTAATATTATGGAAAATGCCCTTAGTAGACTGTCCATAGGTAGCGTTTCTCATGTTGAGAATGATAAGAAAGAGTTAGTTCAGGATGTTCCTTGGTTGGATAGATTAGGTGTGCGGTTGGTTGACTCAGCTGAGGGGAACATTTGGCTTCAAAGTAGTTCAAAATGTTTCTTAATTTCCGAAGTTAAAGAGAAATAAGATAAGGACTCTAGTTTGTTTAAGATAAAGGAGGTAGTTAGGGATTAGAAGGTTGAGGTTTTCTCCCAAGGGGGATATGGTGTGTTGAGATTCCAGGGTAGACTATGTGTGCCAAGAATTGATGGTTTAAGGCAGTGGATTATGGCTGATACATGTTACTCTATTTACCTAAGAGCCACTGAGATGTACCTCGATCTGCGGGAAGTCTATTGGTGGAGTGGTATGAAGAAAGATATCATAGAATTCGTAGCCAGGTGTGACATTTGTCAATAGGTTAAGGTAGAGAATCAAACGCCTGGAGGTATTTTGCAAGAGTTTAGCATTCCCACTTGGAAGTGGGAAGATGTAAATATGGACTTTGTGACTGGGTTACGTCGTTCGCGTTGGCAACATGATTCAATTTGGGTCATTGTAGACAATGACCAAATCAGCTCATTTCTTGTCAGTTCACACATCCTACTCACCAAAAGATTATGCTAAGCTATATATTAAAGAGTTAGTAAGATTGCACGGAGCCCCTCTATCCATCATTTATGATAGGGGTACTCAGTTTACCTCTTACTTTTGGAAAGACTTTCAAAAGGGTCTTGGTACCTAAGTTCACCTTAGTTCAACTTTTCACCCTCAGACGGACGGTCAGGCAGAGAGGACTATTTAGAACCTTGAGGATATGTTGAGGGTGAGTGTTCTCGACTTGAAAGGTAGTTGGGATGATCAGTTTCCCTTAATTGAGTTTGCCTACAATAACAGCTACCATCCAATTATTCAGATGGCACCACTTGAGGCTCTCTATGGGAGGAGGTATAGATCACCGATCGGTTGGTTCAAAGTGGGTGAGGCTTCTTTGATAGGGCCAGATGTAGTATTTGAAGACATGGAGAAAGTGCAGTTGATTTGTGAAAGGTTGAAAAAAGCTCAGAGTCGTCAGAAATCCTATATGGATGTGAGAAGAAGGGATCTTGTGTTTGAAGTAGATGACTTAGTTTACTTGAATGTTTCACCCATTAAGGGGGTAAAGATATTTGGAAAGAAGGGTAAGCTTAGTCCCTGATATTTAGGCCCTTTTAGAATCTTGATTTGTGTTGGGAAGGTAGCATATGAGCTTGAATTGTCCGCAGACTTGACATCCATTCATCGATTGATTCATATCTCCATGTTAAAGAAGTGCATTGGTGATCCAGCTGTTGTAGTACCTCTAGAGGGCTCAGATATTCGAGATAGTCTTTCATACGAAGAAAATCTTCTTAAGATTCTTAATCACCAGATTTGTAGACTAAGAAATAAAGAAGTTCCCTTGGTCAAAGTTCTTTAGCGGAATTAGTCCGTTGAGGCCACCACTTTGGAAGCAGAAGTAGATAAGCGGGCCAAGTACCCTCACCTTTTCTGTGCAAGTTAAGACTCAGTTTAAGGTAATAAGTTTCCTTAGATTTCCCCTTTTCCATTCTTAGTTCCATCTTTATATATTTAGTTTCAATCTAATTCGTGAATTCACAAATCAGTTTAGTCATGCAGTCATGTTATAAATCATGCAAAGTTTAATACGTAATCTTAGACCCTCAGTATTCTCAGTTTAGCGAATCTCATTCGAGGACAAATGTTCCCAAGAGGGAGATATTGTAATACCCCATTATTCACATTTGAGTGCATTACTTATGATGACTAAACTAGTGTGAAGAAAGCTTATGATGTGTAAAATATGTTCATAAGAGTCACTTAGAATAATGTGAGCTAAGAGCTTTTGAATAGATCAAGTTTTGGTGTTTGATTTCACTAGGGTCATCTTTGAACAATCATAACTTGATGTGTATGTCTAATTTGGAAGATTAAGACCCTCCAAATTGTGGATAATTAAATTAGCTTTCCAACGATACTAATTTCGCCTTAATCTACTACCAAAGTTAAAAGTTATGTTATTTTTTGTGTGAGGCGGTAAGGGGTCACGATAGGCCCGCGCCGCGATAGCTATTTGACCTAACTGGGGGTCGCATCGTGAGGGTTGCTTGACCCAACTAGGGGTCATGATGTGGGGGCTATTACCCCACAGTTTTAGCTTCTTAAGGGTCAAAGGACACTTTGGTCCTTTCCCCTCGACCCCAATACGTCCAAACATGAATTATTACATCCAAAAGGACATTATTTGCCCATATTATTAAAATAAAATCACGTAAGCCCTCTCCTTTTCCAAGAATTCAAGTTTTTACTGTCAAGAAAACAAGGATTCAAGCCTCAATTTCAAGATTTCTTTAGGAATCCATTCAATTATGGTATGTGGGGTTATGAATAAGGATTTTCTTCTACCCTTGTGCCTAAAACTTGATTTTAAGTTGAATTTTGCATAAATTGAAGTTAGGGTTGATACCCAATTCATATTATTTTTAGTTTATAAAATTATCATATTATTTAAGGCTTCAATTGCAAGAGATTTACATATATCGATGTTTGAAATCATTAAATTCATATTATGAGTTATATTCCACTATCTTGATTGAGATTGTTGAAAGCTTTTAAGATTATTATTGATCATGAAGTTTAAATATGATTATTGTTGCATTAAAGCGTTATATTTTGAGTCCTAAGTACAACTGATGCTTTTATAAGGAGATTATGATCTCAAGTTCTATTGACAAGTTTTGATAAGTTCTTTCAAAAGCAAAGATTGATCTTAAGCTAATATAAGGAATCCACATTGTTCATATAGTTTGAGATTTAAAGAAGAGAAACATAATATGTTTTAATTACAAACCCTTATGTTGTTTTAAGGTGGATTTCCTAAAGTTCTAAGCGATAAGGTCTCATTCCCCAGAACTACGCTCCACCGTAGGTTTTAACACCCTTAGTGGGTTCAGCATAGTGATCACTCTAGCTAGGTTCTATTCCGATGGAAAGGGTAGAACAACTCTACCAACATGGGTAAGAGACGTTGGACTCCATGATATCTCACATGGTTTATGTCGGTTAGAAGACACTCCCACTAAAAAGAGTAAAGATACAACTTTTAGAACTAAGTGTTATGACTCATAAAGATTTTCTATGTTCTATGTATTTGTGTTTTTTGTAATTATTTTGTTGTACATGTATTATTCGAGCCAAGGTGAGTCATTTACATTTAGCATAATTTCTTTGGAAGATCTGTTTAAATATTGCATTATTATTTAACCTATGCATTCACCCCCATATGCTCAGTACATTTCAAAAGTACTGATCTACATATACATCTATATGCTACATTGTTTAATAATGTAGGTTCAGGTGGTCAGTCCCAGCAGTGTAATTGACCGCGGTCATCTCTATCTACATCCTGATAGTTGGTGAGTCTTCATGGTTCGAAGACTCATTTATTAAGACTTTCAGCTTTATGCAGTATTTACTCAGTTGTTTTCAATTCATTTCGAGTCAGCTGGGGGTCTGTCCTAGCGACTCTTTAGTTATTAAAAGTAGAGGCTTGTCAGACTGTTAGACATATTTCAGATTTCCAGTGTTGGTTGATTAGATTTTTAAGTTAAGCACTTTTAGACATTATATTAATTTAAACTCAGTTCATTTAAGATAGTAAATGTAGTATTCCAGTAGATTTGCATGCCAAAGTTACCTTTATTATGAGTTTCAGAATTCGTAGAAGACTCAAAGGGTTAGCTTTGGGATACTCGTAGTCCTGAGCACTGTGTGACGCCTTGGGACACGTTTATGGGGCGTTACAGCCCTAGACAATATGGAGACCGGATCCTCAACAAAAGACAATCGCTTATCTAACTGAATTGATTCCCAATGAATAACATGAGACTCGTCCGAAATGTAATGACGAAGCATAAAAACATGAAAAACTGGATGAACACCTGATAGATCAAAGGGTAAAACCAACTCATAAGCCACATCACCAATAGTTTGAAGGATATCAAATGGACCAATATACTTAGGGCTAAGCTTGCCCCTCTTACCAAACCTTATCACACCATTCATTGGTGAAATTACAAGGAAAACACGATCACCAATACGAAATCTCAAGGAATGAAGACAGTCAGCATAACAGTTTTGTCTACTCTAAGCCACTCTAAGTCTATCCTGAATGATCTAGAATCTGTGCAAAGACTCATAAAGAAAGTTTGTACCTCGAGTCCTAACCTCAAAATCATCAAACTAACCCACTAGCGAGAGACAACACCTATCATACAATGCCTCCAAAAGAGCCATATCAATATTAGAGTGGTAGCTAGTATTATATGTAAACTATGCTAAAGCCAAATGCTTCTCCAACTGGCCACCAAAATCCATCATACATGTGCTGAGTATATCCTCTAAAACCTTAATAGTTCGCTCTAACAGATCGGCAGTGTAGGGGTGAAACACCATGCTAAGATCAACCTGAGTACCCAACTCATCCTAAAAAGTATTCCAAATATAAGATGTAAACACAAAACCTAGATCTAAAATAATGGACACCGACACACTATGCAATATCGCAATCTCACGAATGTAGATATCAACTTCTCAGCACTGAATGAGACCTGAACTAGAATAAAATGAGTTGACCTGGCCAATCGATCCATGATGACCAACACACTGTCAGAACTATAAGAAGTATGAAGCAACCCAGACACGAAGTTCATAGTGATATATTCCCACATCCACTCAGGAATGAGTAAAATCTGAAGCAAACAACCAGGTCTCATATGCTTGGCCTTCACCTATTGACAACATAGGAAAAGAGCCATAAAATCTCCTACATCTCGCCTCATACCATCCCACTATTAGTGCTATCTCAAATCACGATACATCTTAGTCACACCTAGATGGATGGAATACCTAGAACAATGGGCCTCCTCAAAGATCAACCTAATCTAATGTCACGACCCAAACCAGGCCTGGCTATAATGGGTATCTCAAGTCCGCCGAGGACCAAAGACCAACACCTTTACCTAGCCAAACAGAACACAATAAATGTAGCAGCGGATAATTTCAAACATATAACAAGATAAGCTGAGTTCCGAACATATAACAAGATAGGCAACTCAGAAAAAAGAAACTTTCGAATTTTAACTACATCCCAATCCACTATAATCCATAAAACCTCTAAGATTACAAAAACCATGTTAATTCAGAACATGCCCCTGATGATAGCCAAAAGAAACCATGATAAATAGTCTATGACACAAAATAAATTAAGAAGTGACAGCCTTCTGGAAGAAGGAGGCTCACCACTTCAAGCTAACTCACAAACGATCCAAGATCACCTATCATTGCGTAAAAAAAGCAGAAGTGTCTTTGGATCCTGTATCATGTAGGAATACAACATCCGAATACGGTTAGCGGGGTGAGCGTTAAGTTGTAATTCAGGATAAGGGTAAAATAAGTCCAATTCAAAATCTAGTCCAAACTTAATGTACATGTTCACATACATGCATGCATATATATACATCTATAAGATGTTGGGATAGGGAATATGGATTAGTATACAAGTAAAACATTAACCTGGACTATGTAGCTCAACCATTATAATAAAACCCACGGTCTATATAGGTCTATCTCCCCGTACTGAAAGGGCCTAATGCGTGTTAGCGGTATGAACATGAGGTATCAAGAAAGACCAGGGAATGCCCTGACCCTACGTTAATCTAGGATACAAATGTATGTATAAAGTGTGTCATATGTACACAGTCATCAAGACCAACCCTCATGCCGAAAAATGTGAGTTTCCAATAGCAGTCCCTTTAGGAAATCCACCTTTACTATTAGTTACAAACCCTTTTAAGCCCATATTAAAACAAATTTCACATAAACCATCCATTTAACCAAGTAATTATCCATTAAGGTACACCATAGGTATCTTCATACCCTCATGCTTGCAATCTTAAAATTATGCCATTACAATTCCATTAACTTGGGGGAATTCCTCGAGCCCTTTTGTCATTAAATCAATATGGGGGAATGCCATGACCACCTTTGTTCATTAAATCAATATGGGGGAATGTCATGACCCCCTTTGTTCATTAAATCAAATTTGGGGAATACCTTAATCTCTTTTTGGTTTATCAATTTAACCTAGGGAATGCCTCGACCCCCTAGCTTTCAATTTTAAAATTAACGCATGGCCAACAAGGCCTACAAACCATGTTTATCAGTTTAACCATTTATGGAATGCAATAGTATAGGTAAGTATGTCAAATCATGTGAAAAACCATCTTTAAAAATCAATTACACAAGTGGGTTGAGAGAACACAATTTCGATAACAAATTTTCAATCCAAAATTATCAATTTGGGGGAATACATTGACCCCCTTTTCAATTTCCATATCCATGTACCCAATTAATTCAAAAACCATTTATAAAGCACAAGCAATGTATGTAAGACCATGGGAGCTCAATTCAAGTAACATTCATTCCAAAACCCTCAAACCTATATTCATAAAACACAAGTAAATCACGTGAGTAACTATTTAAACATATATTTTTAGTAAAATAAGCTTTAGGGAAGAGTAAGATGCCTGAGATATCAAGAATTATAGAGAGAAATCAATCCTTGGAAGCTCTAATGCCAATTCCTTGAGAAACCCTAGTGTTCTTGACTTAGCGATTTGAGGGAGAAGATAGTATGTCTTTGATTATTAAAGTGATGGAAACAACCTTATTTGGGTGTTTTATGGAATAGTTCCTAAGTGGGGAAAGAGGGAAATAACAAGAATGCCCCACTTAAAACTGAAGAAAAAGTCACCTAGTTGTCACAGGTCACCTTACGACTCGTGACGCCTGACTATGAGTCATCTCCACAGCTCATGATTTGACTAGTATCTCAAGGACCCCTCACTGTTGACCCTATGAGTCACACACTATGATTCGTAAGTTGTCACTATGATGCGTAGGGTCCTAGTTGTGGTCAAGGTAGAAATATTAGGCATCTTTATTAGTTTGATGATAGATAGCACTACATGACTCATTGAGTCTAGTTGTACTATGAACCGACAACTAGGGAAATCTCATTGGTCACCCTACAATTGGGGTCCTACGACCCGTATTGTGACCTTAGGACTCATAAAGTAAGTCATAGTTAGGGAAGTGAGTTCAAAAACTCAGGAATTTTCTAGGGCCAAAAATCTGGGGTGTTACATTCTTCCCCCAGGATCATTTTTCCTTGAATGATGAGTCAAGGTATCCATTAGAATGATTTAACACAAAAATGCACCCACAATTACCTTTAACAAAGACAGAAAACAAAGATATTAAGGAATACATGTACCTTAAGCATGATTATCAAAAATGGGAATGAAGAATGAATATTTTGACTACATGTCCTTTTCAGCTTCCCAAGTAGCGTCTTTAACCCTTTTGATTCCTCTATAGAACCTTCACTGAAGCCACATTCTTCGTCCTTCAATAACGGATTTGCCTACCAGAATCTCAATCGGGACTTCATCATAAGATAAGGAATCTGAAACACCAACACTCTCCAACAGAATAACCAAGGAAGGATCACCCACGCACTTCTTCAACGTTGAACATGGAACACAGGATGAATAAAACCCAAATTTAAAGGCAGCTTCAACTCATAAGACATATTTCCCACTATTCTCAAAATTAAGTACGGGCCAACATATCGGGGACTGCGCTTCCCCTTCTTTCCAAACATCATCACCTCTTTTATGGGAGAATCTTCGTGAACACCCAATCAACAACATCAAACTCTAACTCCCTATGCCTCACATTTGTGTAGCACTTTTGGAGACTCTGAGCAGTCTTAAGTCTATATCAAATCACCTTCACCTTTTCCATGGCTTGATGAACTAAGTCAGGACCAAACAGTCTAGTCTCATCAACTCTGAACCACCCAATAGGATAAAGACATCTCCTACTGTTCAAAGCCTTAAATGGGGACATATAAATACTAGAATGAAACTACTATTATATGCAAACTCTACAAGAGGAAAATGACCAATCCAATTACCACCAAATTCAATTCTATAGGCTCTTAACATATCTTCCAAAGTCTTAATAGTCCTCTTCATAGTCCTCTTCACTTGTCCATCCGTCTGAGGATGGAAAGCAGTGCTAAGGTTCACCTTAGTTCCTAAATCCCTCTGAAATGACTGCCATAAGTATGAAGAGAACTGTGTGCCCCAATCAGATATAATAATAATAGGAACACTATGCAATTTGATGATCTCCTAAATAAGAAGCTTAGCATAATCCTCCGCAGTGTAATTTATCCTCACTAGTAATAAGTGAGAAGACTTAGTCATCCTATTAATGATGACTCAAATCAAATCAAACTGACTTTGAGATAGCGAAAGACCAGTAATAAAGTCCATGTTAATTACTTCGTACTTCTACATCGGCAACTCAATCTCTTGAGAAAAAAAATAGGCCTCAAGTGCGCCACCCTCACTTGCTGACAAACCATATGCTTGGCCAGAATATTGGCCATATTCCTCTTCATGTTATTCCACTAATATATCTCTTTCAAATAATGGTACATAGTCATCAAACTAGGATGGACAGTGTGCCTCGACTCATGATCCTCAGCCAAGATTCTCTCTCACAGTCCATCAATAACGAGAACACATAATCTACCTTGGTACCAATATTAAAATCCTTGACCTTCTGCTGACCCACATCATCCTTATTCTGCATCAAGATAGGATTCTGAGCAACTTTAACTTTATCTAAAACACAAGAGATAACTTTACCACCTCTTGTACAATCACACCTCCATCCTCAGATTCCAAAAGAAGAACTTTGAGATTTGCCAAACGATGAGTATCCTTCACCAAACTTCACTTCTCCTCATCAACATGAGATACACTTCTCATAAATAAATTGCAAAGAGCCTCAATGACGATATTAGCTTTGCCTGGGTGATAATAAAGACTCATGATGTAATCCTTGAGTAACTCAAGACATGTCTTTTGCCTAAGATTCAACTCTTTCTAGGTGAACACATACTGCAAGCTCTTATGGTCTTAATATATGTCAACAAGAACTCTATACAAGTAATGACACCAAATCTTAAAAATTCAAATACCACAGCTAGTGATGGATTCCAAGAAATACCTTCTTTTAGATGATGATACTGTCGCTATCAGGATATAGTAGCCCAACTAAGGTTGGGGTTGAATCCTAAGGGAATACGTGGAATTGTATTTATTAGCAGCTGTAGTCTATGGGATGTACCAAAAAGTAAATGGGGGAATTTGTTTGTAGTAATCTCAAGCAAGTGACAATATAAAATTTGGCTGTAATCAGGTGTAGGTGAACACTAGGATAGATTCCCCCTGGCTTCTCAACTCCGTAAGTTTATCGTGCTATGTTGAACCATCCCAATACCTTGCATGCAAGATCGATAAGTTATGTATCTTCTATAGTCTTTTGGACGAGTAGAAGGATTTCACGCTTTACCTTTTGAGTCTCAGGATGTCATATTACTAACCGTTATTTTAATTCCAATTAACTATTACCTTTTGAGTCTCTAGTTATTAGATAAAAGTTAACCATCTTACTTAGATATTACCTAATATCATGGATCAATAGTTAAACCTTAAATTACTGTTGTCATTATCTTTTCTTAGTCACTACTCCTCTTTGGAGTAAGTAGCAATATCTAGGCAAGATCCATGTTTGCAACAACTAAGAAAACTTCATCAATCAGCCAGGGTTTGCACAACCCCAACTCTGGGTTTTTAGTCGCTCATGCTTGTGAAGAAATCAATGACATTCATAATTGAAATCTTAGATAAAATCACAATAATAAGATGAATAAAAACCTAAAACCATAACTTGATTAATCAACTGAAGTTAATACAAGGGAATCCCAAGATCAAGGATAGATCTTAGAATAAAAAATGTTTCTAAGTGTAAAAAGTGTGTAACTCCTACTAAAAAGTACATAAAGGGTATTTATAGCACATGATAAAACCCTAAAAATAAATCCCGAACGAAATTGGAGAAAATCGGGTTGGTGGCCATATGTGGTCCGCACCTGCATTCTAGGCACAGACGTAGGTTATACCTACGGTTTGGCTCCCGATGCAAGTACAGACCACAGGTACCGAATGGGACAAATTCTACTGGATGGGAAAAATTCTCTCAAGTCAGCTCTTGGGATTTTGGACTTTTAGCACCTACTTTGTGTACTTACGGTTCGTAGGTTAACTTAGTAAGTTTCGCGAGTTAGTTTTTCAACTTTTCTTTGATTCTCGAACTTCCTTTGATCACGATTAAGACAGAAAATACCCCAAACATCTATAATCTCTCCAAAAGTAGCTAAAAAAACTTTTTTCACAAACTTAGCATCTAAAACATGGTTTCCTGCAAAACATACCCAAAATGGATCATATCAAATAAAAATACCTCAGAAACTTGCATATTTTCCTTGTTTTAAGAGTTGAAAGTGCTATATTTCTATAGCACATAAACACCCTCAACTTATAAAATTTGCATTTCCTCAGGCAACGAAAACACAACAAAAATAATGACGCTTAACTAGGAAAAATCTAAGCTATTCAAGGCAATAAGTCATCACATTAACTTCAAATCACAACAACCCCCTCCAATCTCAATTTTCAAAACCAATTGTGTATGAATATAAAGAACAACAGTGTGACACAATGGAATCAAGCTATGACAATTATATTAGCAACAAACTACCACTCATATACACAAATTACACTACCTAAATAGGAAAATAGCCAGCAACATGACTCAAGTGCTCTTATAGTAAAGATGTCCCACTCACTCATATTAAATAATGTGTGTCAATGCAGGGATGGTCAAGAGACACTCATACTCAACAAAGAAATTCCAATCAATGCATGTCAAATACCATAGGCTTGCCCTTATTTTCCTTACCTTGGCATTCAGATAGTCAAGTTAGGATCACTATAGGACTTTTCTCAGTTTATAATATAGGCTTAGGGGGCTGGTATTGTACGTATGGACATATGAAATGACTAAGCCTCCTTGGAACTACATTAAATTTGGGGTCTCACTTATTAGCCAATTTTCATTTTATTCCACCCTTATTTCTCTCTTTTATTCTTTTATGCACATTTGGGTTAGGTGTGGTCTTTTATTCTTTCTTTTTCTCTTTTTCACAATTTTTTTCTTTTTTTCCCTTTCTCTTTATTTTTGCTACCACACCTAACGCTACTTTTTTTTTTCTCTTATTTTTCTTTCTTCACACCTACTTTACATTATGCACCCCTGTGATAGCCACCTCAACTTAAATGATTTGCCTCAGTTAAGGTGCACAATATCCAAGGAGGACCTGGGCAAAAACAAGTAAATTGTAATATAAATGGGAAGCTGAATAGTGAAAACAAAAAAAAATAGGCTTACAAGGCTCAAAACAGGAATTTAGGGATATAATACACACATGGAAGGTCATTTAGGCTAAAGTGGACTAAAATAAAAATGACCTATGGTACTTTCCTAACCAACTATCCTTTAACCTAGGCAACACTAATAAGGACAGTTTTGAATTTGAAATACAAAGAGAACTAGGTAGTATCTCACTCACACATAGCATAGAGTCAATATCACCAACTATTACCTTTTCGGTTCATTCAATTGTTAAAGTCATTATCATAACCCTAATCCTAATTCCATTGTAAGATCCATAAAGTTCGCACATATATACATCAACAATGTCTTTTAAATACAAAATTTTGGAGGGGTATTAAAAATTACTCAAAATATAACTACTGCCCTAAATACTCATAATCTCTTAATTACACGAAACATCACAAAACAAAACACAATATAGCTAAACATGCCGGCTCTACTAGGAACAAAACTCCAAGGGAAATAGTCATGGCAACAAAAACCCCAAGATGACATCAAGACCCACAAGTAGCCCCACCCCCAACTGAAGATCATGACTTGTCCCTAATGCATCAAACCAAAATAAGAGAGTTAAAAATATACATGTGGAAACATAGGTGCAAAGATACGATATCAATCATGCAATACAAATAAAAATGAAAAAATACCTTGGGTTTCCTTCCAAGAAATGCCTGATTTATTATCGTAGCATGACTCAGTTCCCTAGGCTACTCAGACTTTGCCTACATCTATTTTAGCATAAACTCTAACTTCTTTTAGGTTTCCCATGTAGTATTTCACTCGATACCCATTCACTTTAAATGGGACACCACCATCACACTTTACCTCAATAGCACTATATGGGAACACTTTAACCACAGTGAATGGTCTGGTCCATCTTGATTCCTGCTTTCCATGAAACCAACGTAGTCTTGAATTACATAACAAGACCAAATCACCTGATTTGAATATTCTATTCTCGATCTTTTTGTCATGGTAAAACTTCATTCTTTTTTTTATATTGATGATCTCTCATAATAACGACTTCAGAATTCATCCAGTCACCCTGCTTAACCTCAAGTTTGCTACGTCACGCCATTCAAAATTCAGCCTTTCTAACGCTTATAGTGCTTTATGCTCAAGCTCAACTGGTAAGTAAAATGCTTTGCCATACCCCAGCTGATACAGAGAAGAACCTACAGGGGTCTTATAGGCTGTCCGATAGGCCCACAATGCATTATCTAGCTTTCTAGACCAGTCAGTCAGATTGGCATTCACAGTCTTTGCTAAGATAGACTTTATTTCTTTGTTGAAGACTTCCACTTGCCCACTAGTCTATGGATGGAAAGGTGTTGCCACCTTATACCTCACACCATCTCTATCAAGCACGGACTTGAACAAGTGGTTACAGAAGTAAGTACCTCCATCACTAATAATTGAACGTGGAGTGCCAAATCTAGAAAAAACATTTCTCTTTAGAAAAAAGGTGACACTTATGCCCTCATTGGCTGGAAGTTAAATTGCCTCCATCCATTTTGATACATAGTTGATCACTACCAGAATGTATATCATGCCATAGGAGCTCACAAATAGACATGTGAAATCAATCTCCCACATATCAAATAACTCTAACTCCAGAATAGGTGTCATCGAGAGTTCATGGTGTCGAGAAATATTGCCTTGACACTGATATTGGTCACAGGCCTATAAAAAATCATGAGCATCCTTGTGGATTGTAGGCCAATAAAACCTACATTGTAGAATATTATAGGCTATTCAAGTACCACTGTGATGACCCCCAACTAGTGATGAATGACAAGCTTCTCGAATGCTCATCATCTTTACCTTTGGTAAAAATCTTTAAATTACCACATCGGCATAAAAATTGAATAGATATGGTTCATCCTAAAAGAATTTCCTTACATCATGCATAAATCTCTATCGCTGTTGGAAGGATAAATCTTCTGGAATGAGATCGCATGCCAGGTAGTTAGAAAAATTAGGAAAACAGAGTATCAAATCTTGAGATGCCACTAATACACACTTATCTGGAAAATTAACATCCATCGAAAGATTATCCCTTAGTTTTTGGATGGTCTCCTCTTTAAATTTAGATAAGTGGTCTGCAACTTGATTCTCTTTCCCTTTTTGATCTTTGACTTCAAAATCAAACTCATGCAGTAAGATTACCCAATGAATAAATCATGGTTTGACATCTTTATTTGACATCAAGTACCTTAAAGTTGCATAGTCAGTGTAAACTATCACTTGGGTCTCAATCAATAGGATCAAAACTTCTCAAAAACTAAAAAACGTCGTAAGTAGCTCCTTTTCTGTGATTGTATAATTTTTCTATATGGGGTTTAAAGATTTGTTGGAATAGTAGATAGGGTGCAAGATCTTCACTCTTTTTTTTCCTAGGATAGCACCCAAGACCACCCCAGCATCTAACCACTTAATTATCTTTTTTTTTCACCAATTCTTGTGTAGGAGGGTTTAGTCTTCTATGATGCTCAATACTATGAATGCTATCTGGCTCAAGCTATATTTTATGTGTGTATATACCTAGTGGGACCTCCATATTATCTTCAATGTTCCATGCAGTAGCTCTATTGAACTTTTGTAAGATTGTTATCAAAGCCTCCACCCGTGCTCCTGCCAAATCTACTTTAATGAATACCAGTAAGGTATTTTAGGGCCCTAAGAATGCATATTGCAAGTGAGGAGGGAGGACATTCAATTGAAATACCAATGGTTCTTAAATTGATGGTCTTACATGAGGTGTTATTTTGTTTTTCAAGTTAAGATATAGCTTTTTAGGGGAATAATGGTAATAGTCTATGCCACGTAGTGCAATAGACATCTCATCATAGTCTGGTATCTTATTACTCTCAAAGTTTATAATTACTGTAGATAATATTTCTCTTCCTAAAATCTCCTCAATAGGCATATCAAGTATGATCATGTCATCATCTACCACATCTATAATTGCCACTACTCTCATGTCATCCAGTCGTTGTATGGTCATGCATATATTCAACACAACTTGCTCACCATTCCACTTGAAAGTGATTTCTTCCAAATCCATGTCAATTAATACTCGACCAGTAGATAAGAAGGTCTACCCAATATAATTAGAGAATAGGTATCCGCTTTATAGTCAAAAATCATGAAATCTGCTAGATATGTGAATTTTGCTACTCTTATTTCCACGTCACGCAATATACCCACTAGCTTCTTTATAGATAAATCAACCATCACAAGCCATACAGATGTAGGCTTCAATTTTCCTAACCCCAATATCTTGCATATTACCAGTGGCATAACATTTATTCCTTCTCCCAAATTACATAGAAAATGATTAGCATCATAAGGCCCAATAGAACATGGGATGGTCACTGCACCTGGGTCCCCTTTCTTTTCTATCTATGTTGCCTAATAGTCTGATTTAAATTATTGCACTATATTCTAGAGCCCTTCCCCATTCTAGTCATCATTCTAATCACTATCAAAATTATCATCACTATAGGTCAACTTCTCAAAATCTGCCTCAGGTGGCTCATCAAAATCCATGTCCTTCTTCTTAGGATCATTATTAGTTAGCAAAAAGTGCTCCTCAGGTGAGGAGTCATCCCAAGTGTCAATTGCCATACAATGAACAAGTATTGGTGGATTCTGTACATTATCACTGGGTAATACTCCTAAATGTATCTCAGCCAAAGTGATAGAGATTTACCCATACTACTACTCCAAATGGAGAATAGCAATCACATGTGATTCAACCTTTTGGGCTATTCCTAAAATTTTATCTTAAGTCCTTTGAATCAAGCCTCTTAGCTCTCTTGACCCTTTATGAACGTGGTCAACGTCTCTTCAATTCTAGACTCCGCCCTATGTCTGCCAGGTGGAATGTACTTATCTCTCTCATCATGATAGTTCCAACCTTGATTCCCTTGCCCTTGATCTTGAAAACCCATGAACTAATGGTACACAAACTTTTCCTCCTTAGATATCCTGACTTCATGTGCTTTAGAAGAATTGTTTGACCAACTCACCAATCTCTATCCATAATAGTGAAATCTCCTGAGCTACAACATCTTTTGTTACTCTTCATTCATCAGAATCTCCAATGGCAGTCATATTAGAACCTCTATAAACCTCCTAAGTTTGCCACCCTCAATTAGTTAATAAGATCTAATCCATAATATCCACAAATATCTCCCATCGTAATCTCATGAGGGCTCCACCGAAAATAGTGTCTTTCACTACTTTGGAACTAGTAGTCAGGGCTCTATAGAATATCTTCGACAAGCTTGTCCCTAATATCTGGTGGTTGGGTACCATGCTAAGCCTTTTCTTGAACTAAAACTATGCCTCATATATAGACTTTGACTGCAGCTACCTGAAATTATGAATCTAGTCCTTGAGATGCAATACCTTGGCTAGAGAAAAGAACCTGTCCAAGAATTGTCTTCGTAGCTCATTCCATGTAGTAATGGACCCTCTTAACAGTTTCGTAAGCCATAATAATGCTTCTCCAGTCAGCAAAAAAGGGAACAGCCTCCGTGTCTGTGCCTCCTGATCTACCCTTGATAGGGTATCTAAAGCGCAGATACCAGTAAAGTTTGCTAGATGTACGATTGAATCGTCTATAGGCAAACCTACAAACACTCCCTTCAATTATAAAAGCTGGATCATAGCACTAGAGATATTTAAATTAACATTAGGAGGTAAAGCAGGAGGGATAATGGTTGCTGTTCAGTCAGCTCATTATATCCCATATCTTCCTCATCATTAATATATGGCTGAACATACTGGTATGTTGGGATTACATGAGGTCGACTTCTATTCTGATTTCCACTGAGTACTATTCAGCAGTATGCTATCCATCTCTGCTTAGCTAACTCTATCTGAGCTAACATCTCATTAGTCCGTCTATCAATAACTCCTGAACTCCGTCTTCAGGGAGATGTCCATCGTTGGCTCTATCATCCTACTATGCAAGTGTAGAATCTTCTCTAAAATTAGTGGGAGTAAGGGATTGCCTATACTCCATGTACTAGACATACATCAGTGTATACCTAACTAAGAACAGAAAGAAAAACCCAAAAACTGCATTGACTTCTATTCATAACTCAACACCATATTCCACGACAATGGCTCCAATTTCTTGATGGCGTCCAAGAAACACCTCCTTTTAGATGATGATACGGTTGTTGTCAAGATATAGTAAACCAACTAAGGTTGGGGTCAAATCCCAAGGGAATACGTCGAATTTAGTTATCAGTAGTTGTAGGATACGGGCAGTACTATAAAGTAAATGGGGGGATTTTTTAGTAGTAATCTCGAGAAAGTTATAATATTAACTTTGGTGTAATCAGGTGTAGGTGAACACTAAGATTGCATTCTCCGTGGCTCCTCCACTCCGTAGGTTTATCGTGCTATGTTGAACCATCCTAATACCATGCATGCAAATCAATAAGTTATGTACCTTCTACAGTCTTTTGTATGGGTAGAAAGATTTCACTCTTTACCTTTTGAGTCTCAGGATGTCACATTACTAACCCTTATCTTAATCCCAGTTAACTATTACCTTTTGAGTCTCTAGTTATTAGATGAAAGTTAACTATCTTACTTAGATATTACCTAGTAGGTTGAATCGATAGTTAAACATCAAATTATTGTTATCATTCTGTTTTCCTAGTCACTACTCCTCTTTTAGAGTAAGTAGCAATATCTAAGCGGGATCCTAACATTTAGAACTGCTAAGACAACTATTATATTAAAGATAATGCAATGCATGCCATGGGTATAGGTTCTGTTTAATAATAACACTTCCTCTACTTCCTCAATCAGCCAGGGTTTGCACAACCCTAGCTATGGGTTTCTAGCCGCTCATGCTTGTGAAGAAATCAATGAAATTCATGATTGAAAGCTTACATGAAATCACAATGATAAGATGAATATCGTAATGTGATTAATCAACTGAAGTAAATACAAGGGAATCCTAAGATCAAAGACAGATCTTGGAATTAAAATATATTTCTGAGTATCAAAAGTGTGTAACTCCTACTAAAAAGTACATAAAGGGTAATTATAGTACATGAGAAAATCCTAAAAACTAAACTCGAATGAATTAGGAGAAAACTAAGTTAGTGGCCATATGTGGAATGCATTTGAGGTCTAGGCACTAGCGTAGGTTGTACCAGTAGTCTGGCTCTGTGCATAGGTACGAACTGCAGGTACCGGATGGGAAAAATTCCTGCAAGTTAGCTCTTGGGATTTTGGTTTTCTGGAACCTACTTTGTGTACTTGTAGTTAGTAGGTTAACTTAGAAAGTTCTGGGAGTCAGCTTTTCAGCCCTTCTTCAATTCTCGAACATGCTTTGATCATGGTCAATCTAAAAAACAACCCAAACATCCTTAATCGCTCCAAAAGTCGCCAAAACACCTTTTTTCACCTTTTTCATGAACTTAGCATCTAAAACATGATTTCTTGCAAAATATACCTAAAACGGATCATATCTAACAAAAAGGCCTCAGAAACTTGCATATTTTCCTTGTTTTAAGCGTTGAAAGTGCTATATATCTATAGCACATTAGCCAGTAACTCTAAATCATGAGTTAGATAATCTTCTCATGCACCTTAAGCTACCTAGATATGTATGCCACAACCTTACCATGCTGCATCAACACACTACCCAATCTCACATGGGATGCATCACAATAAACAACAAAACCATCAGTACCCTCGGGTAGGGTCAAAACTAGACCTGAAGTCAACTTATCCTTCAACCTTTCAAAGCTACCCTCACAAGCATCAGACCGTAGAAAATTTACCTTCTTCTAAGTAAGCCTAGTAAATAGAGCGGCGATCAAAGAGAAATTCTCTACAAACCTTCTGTAATATCTAGATAGACCCAAAAAGCTTTGAATATCGGTTGGAGTCATGGTCCTAGGCCACTTATTAACCTCTTCAACTTTCTGTGGATCCATCATGATCCCACTAATAGAAACAACATGGCCAAGAAAGGTCACAACATTCAAATATAACTCACACTTCGAGAAGTTAGCATACAACTGTTAATCCTTAAGAGTCTGCAACACTATACGGAGGTGATTGACATGATCCTCCTCAATCTTAGAGTATACAAGGATATCATAAATAAACATAATGACAAATAAGTCTATAAACTGAGTGAATACCCGGTTCATAAAATCCATGAACTCCACCAAAGCATTAGTCAACCCAAAAGACATGACTAAGAACACATAGTGGCCATACTAAATTTGAAAAACAGTCTTAGGGATATACACCTCCCTAATCTTCAACTGATGATAACCTGATCAAAAATCAATCTTAGTACAATACTTAGCACCCTAAAGCTGATCAAATAGGTCATCAATCCTATAAAAAAGACACTTATTCTTCACAATCCCCTTATTCAACTGCCGATAGTCTATACACATCTAAAGTGAACCATCTTTCTTATGCACGAAAGGAACAGGAGCACCCCATGGGAAAATACTAGGGCAAATAAAACCGTTATCAAAAAGATCTTTCAATTTTTCCTTGAGTTTTTTTAAGTCATCCATACTCATTCTATAAGGAGTGATAGATACGGGATGGGTATCCAAAAAAAGATCAATCACAAATTCTATTTCACTATTAGGAGGAACACTAGAATGATCATCGAGAAACACTTCAAGCCCATTGGCTACAGTGACTGATTGCAAAGAAGGGCCCTCAGAATTAGAATCCTTAACCCGAGCTAGATGATAGAAACACCCCTTGGAAATTAATTTGAGAGCTTTAAGATAAGAAATAAACCTTTTCTTAGGCACTAGGGAACTCTTTTCCCACTCAATCATTGGATTATTTAGGAATTTGAAACTGAACCTTTGGGTTCTACAATCAAGAGATGCATAGCACGAATGGAGCCAATTCATCCCTAATATCACATCAAATTTAGCATATCCAACCCTATCAAATCCACCAATATCTCCCTACCACAGATAGATATCAAGCAGCCCCTATAGACCCTTCTAGCCATAACAGAGTCACCTACCAGGGTAGACACAAAAAAGGGATAAAAAATACAGTCGGGACTAAAACTAAAATAAATAACCATATAAGGGGTCATATAAGAAAGAGTAGACCCAGGATAAAGTAAGAAATAGACGTCACTAGATAAGACTTGTAACATACTAGTGACAACATTAGGAGAAGCGTCAGATTCTAGATAGGTGGAAAGAGCCTACAAATAATTTCGACTAGTGTCGGTACCAAAAGTAGTACCCTTTAATGCTGGAGCTGAAGATGTAGCAACCGAAACATTAAAAGCTTCAATATAGACATTCCCTCTAGGATAGTTCCTTTGAATACGGCCAGGCTAGCCACATCTAAAGCACTTATTTATCCCCTTATCACAAAAATAATGATGCAATATCCACAAAATCTGTAAGGAGGATATGATAGAGCTGACTGGGCCTCACTGGCCTAAGATTGGGAACCTTGTGCCTTAAATCCACTGCTGCTCTGAAAATGAAGATCACCAGATGGTTTAGGATATGAAGCACTAGCCATAGAATAAGAACCAAATTTCCCTAATTCTTCTTAGACCACTGCCTGCCATCTCTTTCACTGTTCTGCTGGCCTCTACCCTGTTAGAGTACTTGAATTTCTTACTCTTCCTTTCCCCTATTTTGGCATATTTTTTGTTTTCATCCTCAACCTGCTGCATACACCATAAGCCTAGAGGTATCCATATCATTTGTCCAGCAACAAAACCTAGCATTCTAACACCAAGTCTCGAGACAAGCCCAAAGCAAACTTTCTCATCTTAGCCCTCTTAAAAGACACCAACTCCGGGTCATGGCGAGATAACTGATGGAATTTCAAGGCATACAGCTTCACAGTTATTTTGCCTTGCTTTAAATTCACAAACTCCTCAACCTTCGGTTCCCTCAGCTCTTGAGAAAATAAGCAATCTAAAAAAACACCAGAGAAGTCATCCCACATAGCTGGCTCAACATCATCTCATCTCAACTATTCCCACTCCTCATACCACTTATATACTACATCCTTCAACTGATATGTGATGAACTCCACACCCTCTAAGTCAGAAGCATGCATCACTTGGAAAATCTTTTCCTTGCCATCTATGAACCCTTGAGGATTCTCCTTAACCTTCGAGTCAATGAAAATTGGAGAACTTAATATCATGAACTGACCAACCCTTATGGCCTCAGAATAAGGAGTGTTATGAGCAAAACACTCTGACAAGCACAGCTGGGAGGCCACCAGCTGAGTAAGAAAATGAATTGACTGCCGAAACTCAAAGTTGGACAATTTCCCTAAGGCATTAGGGTAGAAGTATCATTAGTTCAAGGAGACGAAGGAGGACTAGTAAGGACTGGTGGAACTCCATGGGAGTAATCCGAAGCAGGGACCCTAGACCAGGTCTATACCCCATAAGCAAGACGAGTTCTATCCATGTTGTCCTCAGGTGGGATAGAAGATTTTCCATGAGCATCAAATCTTCAGCGAGGCATGATCTGAAATGCAAACAAACAAAATTGAGGATATTTATACATTCTAGATTCTACAGCCCAAAAGTAGAACACAGAAAAAGGAAACATTCTTAAATGCCTTGTAGACTCTTCCTTATAAGTGTGGCACACTACTCACCAATAAAGGAAACTCTACTCAAGATGAATTTGTGGACACCCAATTGACTATGAACCAAGGGCTCTGATACCAACTTTGTCACGATCCAAGCTAGGGACTGGCCATGACAGGTATCCCAACTGTACCGAAAACTGGAGACCACGCCCCTTACCTAGCCAAATAGAACACAATATAGTTAGCAGTGAATGAATTCCAAATATATAACAAGATAAACTGAGTTCTGAACATATAACAAAATAGGCAACTCAAAATAAAAACTTCAAAATTTTAACAACTTCCCAATCTACAATAATCAACAAAACCTCTAATAGACCAAAACCATTCTCAGTCGATACATACCCCTGACGATAGCCAAAAAAACCACAATAAATAGTCTATGACACGAAACAAACCAAGAAGTAACAACCTTCCGAAAGAAGGAGGCTCACCACTTCAATCTAACTCGCGAACGATCCAAAATCACCTATCACTGTGCAGAAAAAGAAGAAGTGTCTTTTATTCCTGCATTATATGGGGATACAACATTTGAAGATGGTTAGCGGGGTGAGCTCTAGCATGTAACTCAGAATAAGGATAAAATAATGCCAATTCAAAATCTAGTCCAAACTCAATGTATATGTTCACATACATGCATGCATGCATACATATATATCTTTAAGATGCTGGGATAGGGAACAAGGCTTAGTATGCAAGTAAAAAAATTATCCTAGACTATGTAGCTCAACCATCATAAAAACATCCATGGACTATATGGGTCCATCTTCTCTACTGAAAGGGCCTCAGTGTATATTAGTTGTACGAACCAGAGGTATTGATGAAGACCAGGGAATGCCCCAACCCCACATCAATCTAGGATATAAATATATGTATAAAGTGTGTCATATGTACACAATCATCAAGACCAACCCTTACGCCAACAAATGTGAGTTTCAAGTATCAGTCACCCCGAGACATCCACCTTTACGGTTTAACTATACAATTCCCTTTAAGCTTATATTAAAACAAGTTTCACATAACTCATCCATTTATCCAAGGAATTATCTATTAAGGCACACCATTGGTATTTTCATATCCTCACACTTGTAAGCTTAAAATTATGCCATTACAATTCTATTAACATAGGGGAATGCCTTGACCCCCTTTGTTCATTAAATCAATATAGGATAATGCCATGACTCTCTTTCTTCATTAAATCTAATTTGGTGAATGCCTCAACCCCTTTTTGGTTTATTAATTTAACTCGGGGAATGCCTCAACCCCCAAGCTTCAAATTTTAAAATCAACGCATGGCCAACAAGGCCTTCAAAATCCATGTTTATCAGTTTATCCATTTATGTAATGCAATAGTATAAGCAAGTGGGTCAAATCATGTGACAAACCATCTTTTGAACCTATTACACAAATAGGTTAAGGAAACACAATTTCCATAACAAATTTTCAATCCAAAATCATCACTTTGGGAGAATACCTTGACCCCCTTTCAATTCCAATACCCATTCACCCAATTAGTTCAAAAACCATTGATAAAACATAAACAATTCATGTAAGATCATAGGGGTTCAATTCAAGTAACATTCATTCTAAAACCCTTAAACCTATATTCATAAAACACAAGTAAATCAAGTGAGTAAATATTTAAACATATATTTTTAATAAAATAAGCTTTAGAGAAGAGTAATATGCCTGAGATATCAAGAATTATAGAGAGAAATCAATCCTTGGAATCTCTAATGCCAATTCCTTGAGAAAACCTAGTGTTCATGACTTAGGGATTTAAGAGAGAAAAAAGTATGTTTTTTATTGTTAAAGTGATGGAAACAACCATCTTTAGGTGTTTATAGATGTGGGTCCTAAGTTGGGAAGGAGGAAAATTACAAGAATGCCCCCACTTAAAAGTGCACAAAAAGTCGCCCAATCGTCATGGGGCATCTAATCACTTGTGATGCCTAGCTATGAGTCGTTGCCATGAATCATAGTTTAAGTATTAGCTTAAGGTCCCCTCATTGTTAACCCTACGATTCACACACTACAACTTGTGAGGTGTTGTTATGACATGTAGGGTCCTAATTATGGTCAAGGCAGAAATATTAGATACCTCCTCCTGGTTTGGCTTCAAGGAACACTAGACGACACGTTTAGAATCTTGACAACTCGTTGAGCCTAGTCGTACTCAAAAATAGACACCTTGGGTAACCTCACTGGTCACCCTATGATTGGGTCCTATGACCTATATCATGACCTTACGACTGATAAGGTAAGTCTTAGTTAGGGTAGTGAGTTCAAAAACTTAGGAATTTTCCAAGGCCACAAATTTGGGGTGTTACATCTAATCACCAACTCTCAACACACAAACTCGGCCCCTAATTCTAAAAACTCCATCCAAATCAAGCGAGTCTTTCTTAGCCTCACCACTTAACATCTTTTCTCAAATCAACCTCAAACCAATATCATCAAACTAGTGAGCTCGAATCTGCTCTATTAAAAAAGATCTACCCTCAACAAATGCCAAAATGTGCCCAGGTATCTAAATATCAAGTCCAACCATATGGTTAGCTAAAGACTGAACCTCTAAGGTTAAAGGCCTATCTTGGGTCAAAGATGCACCAAGCTACCTATGCTAGTTGGCTTCGCACCTGAATGCACCTGCAACCTGATTAGCCTTGCTCGGATGGTATAGAATAGTCAAGTTATAATCATTAAGCAACTCAAGCCAACGACGCTGCCTCATATTAAGATCTAGTTAGGTGAATACGTACCAAAGTCTATGCTGATTTGAGAAGATCTCACAACGAACTCCATAGAAGTAGTGCCTCCAAAACATCAAAGCAAACACCATTGCGCACGATCCTAATCATAGGTAGGGTAATTTCTTTCATGAGTATTCAACTAATGAGATGCATAAGTAATAACCTTGCCCTGCTAAATCAACACAACACCTAATCCAACACCTGAAGCATCACAAAAAGGGATAATGCCCATGCCCTTCTTGGACAAAGCCAATATAGGAGATAAAGTGAACAAATCCTTGAACTTTTGGTAGCTTGCCTCACAAGCATCAGACTACTGGAAGGAAATCTTCTTCTGAGTCAACTTAGTCAAAGAAGCTGCAATAGAAGAGAAACCTCAACAAAACATCGATAATGCCCAGCCAAGCCAATAAAAATCTGAGTCACGATGGGCAAAGTAGGTTTAGCCCAATCAGGAACCGCTTCAATCTTTGTTGGATTAACTCTTTAGTCACCACATAACCCAATAAAGAAATAGACTTCAACCAAAACTTAGACTTAGAGAACTTCACATACAACTTCTCATCTCTGCTCCTTATGCCCAACCTGATAATGCTCAAACTATACCTCTTAATAAGAATGTAAGCGATCATTGTCAATATAAAACCCAACTAGGTTGGGCTCGAATTCCACAAGCAATATGGTGTGAAGTAAGTCATTTACGATTTAATCAACTGGGAGTTTTTAGTTGAACAAGTAATTGTTAATTACTTTAATCAGTGTTTGTAATCAAGAGTTTATGAAAAATCAGAATTATGTTCACTAGGGATTTTGGTACTTGATAGATACTACTAGTGGTTCCATATTCTCACGGTAGGTAGGACAACAAGTTATCGTTATCGAAGTTATGCTTAAATGTCTCTCGACCTACTTAAGCATTTAATTACCTTATCCTCTCAGACTTAGGAAATTTATATTCACTACCCAAATTTTGCCTCAAGTTAACCAACCTTGTTACAATGCTGATTATTAAATAGAAGTTTAGTATTTCCAAGTCCCTGTTGATAATTTACTTCCCACTATATTTGATTTCTTTCTCAAGCAACTCAAAGTAGCTGCTATCTATCGTTTGCAACCAATAGACAGAAGTTAAAACATCAGAATTATAAAGGAGTCCTACCACCTTTCGAATCTTGAACTCTCAGCACCTTATCTAGACCTACCCCTAGATCCCATAATTTAGGTTAAAGGAATTTAGCTTCTCATGACGTAATAATCAAAACAACTAGATGAATTCATGCTTTGAAAGATAAACTTACCACAAGATGAATAATAACTAACAGAAAACCCCAAAATAATGATTAAATTCTCTTCAAAATAATTGTTGTTTTAAGCCAAGAAGTTAGAGAGAGAAAATATCCAAGTATCATGTCTCTAAACTCATGGTTCGGAACTCTTAAGAAACCCTTAAACAAGGCTTTAAATAGTTTACCCTAACTATGGAAATAAAATAATAAAATTCAAAAATTCTTTGGATTAGGTGACGCCATTTGTGATAGCCTATCAGGAGGCTGATGACTTATCACAAATGTCATCAGTTTCCTCTTTGCTTTGGACACTTGCTGCCTAACGTTGACGACAAACGGCGACGCCCTATCAGCTCCTTGACGACTTATCACAAATGTCGTCAAGTCTCTGCTATAGATCTCATGTGCTGCCTTAGGCTAACGACATTCTTGATAGCTTATCATCTCCTTGATGACCTATCACAAAATATCATCACAGTTTTCAACTTAGGCTAATTCTCTATCTATAGTTGACGATGAAACTGATAGACTATCACAGGGCTGACGACTTATCAAAAATGTCATCAACCACACTTTGCCTTTATTTACTTCAAATTTCAGCTCATTTGCTTCCATTCTTGTTGGTTCTCTAACATATTAGCTTTTTCTGCAAAATCAAACATAAAACAATCAAAAACAACAAAATTTGCTTAAGACTTCACAATTATTCTTAGTTAAAAGCCGCAAATGTGTTAGCATTGGCTCACACATCACAACCTCACTCTTGGAATACACCAAGATATTATTTTTAAATACAATAACAATAGAGTTGAGATATGATCGAAACACCCAATTCATCAACTCTATAAATGCGGCAGGGGCATTGGTTAACCCAACGTACATGACCAAGAACTCATAATGAACACATCGAGCCTGTAAAGCTATCTTCAGAGTATCCAAAGCTCTAATCCTAAACTAGTGATATCTAAACCTCAAATTAATATTCAAAAACACCCCAGCACCCTGAATCTGATCAAATAAATCATCAATGCAAGGATACTTTATCTTAACCGTTACCTTATTTAACTGTCGATAATCAATACACATCACTCATACTTTTTCTTCACAAATAAGACAGGCGACCCCAAGGCAAAATATTAGGCTAGATAAATCCCTTATCCAATAAATCCTGCAACTGATCCTTCAATTCCATCAACTCTGTTGAGGTTGTCTTACAAGAAGAAATAGAAATGAGCTTGGTGCCCGGCTCAACATCAACAACAAAATTAATATCATGACCCGGAGGTATTCCAGGAAAATTCATAGAAAACACATCCACACATTTACAAGCAACACACACAGAATCCAAAGAAAAAGGTGAAACAACACTAGTATCACGAATATAAGCCAAGTAAACTAAACATCCCCTCTTAACTAATAAATGAGCCTAAACATAAGACATGATCCCCTTGGAACCCAAATGAAGTGCACCCTTCTAAGATATCCTTGGCACACCAGGCGAAGCTAAAGTCAATCTTAGCAAAACAATCTAAGACAACATGATAAGGAGACAAACAATCCATACCAAAAATAACATCAAAATTGACCATATCTAAGACAAGAAAGTCTACCAAACTCTCATGCCCGACAAAAGTTACAACATAAGATTGGTACACCCAATACACCACTAAAGAATCACCTATCGAGGTAGATTCACGAATAGGCATAATCAGAGACTCAATAAAGGAATCAAAATTGAAAGCAAAATACACAGACACATAAGAGAAAGTCAATTTAGGATTAAAAAATACTGGGATTGCCTAATATAGATGTATGTCTGAAACAAATGGGGACGATACCTATAATCACAACATCAGAAGCCTCTGCCTCAAGTCTATCTAGTATAGCATAACACTGACCGCAACCACCAGCTACTTGGGTGCCCCACAACTACTAACTTCCTAAGTGGCACCATGGCCACCCCCATACGCTCCACTAACTCTGCCCCAAGAACATCTGGTAACATCCTTACCCCTCACAACTGGAATAAGAGTAGCCTAAATTACCCGATGGAGACAGTCCTCGGCAAAATGGCCAAACTCATTATACACATATAAAACCTTTATGACCCAACTCAATAGTAGAAAGTACAAATAGGCCTGAACGACCGCCCTAAACTGCTGGACCAGAAGATCCACCATGAGAACTCTATAAGGCCACCTGTATTGTCCTACCCTGATACCCACAAGAATCTCTGAAATTTCTACCACGAGAAAAATAACCTCTAAACTCAACAAAATGACTCACTTTCTTCACTCCTCCCTGCGATACCCAAAGAATGCCTCCTTTCATCTTCTCATGATCCACTATGCTTTGAAAAGATATTGTAAATACAACCATCAAAGACGTAGCCAACTAAAAGAAGACATCCAAACACTTTACAAACTTATGAATTTTCTCAGACTCAGTGAAAATACTAGCATAGAAATATCTGGACAAGGTAAGAAAATGTGCCCTATACTCTGATATAGTCATAGATCCCTGCTCTAGGCGATAAAACTAATCCTATATCTAATTCCTTACACTGAAAGTCATAAATATCTTTATAAAAGCATAAAAAAACTGATCCCACGACAACTCAGGAGCATCAATAGGGGATCTCTCTCAAGTCTGTCCATGAATCGAGGCTCACACTCAAGGTGAAGGCTCTGCATTGCTACTCTTGAACTAGTCAATACTATCTATAGAGAAAGTGTGAAACATAACTTAGAATACAAGATATAAAAAAACTTCACACGATAAAGAATAAAAATAAAGAAAGTTTCCTAAAGACATCTTATAGCTTCTCGAAAATAGATACGGATGTTTACGTACCAATCTACGAGACTATATTAGACATCCCATTCTTACACTATTGGGATCAATAAAACTTGGCTCTATACCAATTTGTCATGACCTAAAAATAAGGGTCATGATGGTATTTGTTACAGTGCACCTTGACAACTAATCCTATTAACCAAACTGATATAAAAAAGGAAAAAAAGATAGAAATACCCAAGGTAAGACACCTAGAATAAAGCCGAACCATAAATGTAATTGTAAAAATGCGGAAAGAGAATATCTAAAACCATACATTCCCAAAACTAGGTGTCAATAGTGTAAGAACTACTAATAAAATCCATGGATCAAATACATCATAAAATAACCATAAGGAACCATAACTATCTCTGAATACTAATAAAGACATAACTAGTTTAAAAAGATAGAGGTAAACTCCAGATGTATGAATGTCCAACTGCTACCTTGAGTAAATTGAAGGCACCAAAAATCAACCAGTCTGAGGTGCACTGAAACTTGAATCTATACCAAAAGGGTGATGTAGGAGTGAGTACGAACCACTTGTACTCAGTAGGTATCACAGGACGTCCAAGCAAAGTAGAAAATAAAGCATACAAAATACACACTAAGGTTATGTCACCTGCAATAAAAAAATATCCCACAATGGTAGCCCACACTACTTGCACTAAAAATTCTATAATATCCACATATTATACAACAACACACCAAATAGGGACACAATTATACACTATCTTATATATTAGAAGGACAACAGAAAACCAAGTATATACAGGATTGTCAAATATAATTAAGAAAAATAAAACAATCAGATAGATACAAGTTAATATGGCAAATACAAGTCACGACACAAACACAATAAAACAAGTGTAATGTATATGATGATGATGATGATAATGATGATAATGATGATGGTGATGCACGAGGTCATCTCACAACCTCCATATACATCCACAGAGGCAAGCCTCCTGATGTGGGACCCATAGGGGGTTTGTCAATCCATATACAATCCATATATCCATATCCATATCTCCTTCCTAGAATATCCCTCGGGAAGGATTTTTATAAGATGTCACATTTTCTATCATAAAAAAAAGTGTTGCTAGTGTTTCTCAGGTGTTGCCATGGTGGTACCATTTGTTCCATGAATGGGTATAATATGAAGATGTAATGCTCACAACCAATCACAATGGATGTTTCCACAACCAACCATATGATATATTTCTAAAATCAACCACAATGATATATTTGTGTAACCATGTGGACGTGGGCCAATATTAACTTATTATATCTGTTCATCCATGAATTTCCACATATTTCATATGCCAAAAGTATGAGTATACATATATATATATATAATATATATATATATATATATATATATATATATATATAATACACCAAAGGTACCACAATAGGCATTTGAAACAACAAAATATAATTATTCACATGCATACAAGGCTATTAACATCATATAGGACCCCACACGGTCGTACATATCATATACTATCTAAATTTCAACAATTACATCACATATAGGCCCCACACGGGTACAACACATAGATAACCATTTTCATTACTAGTTCCTACCCTTAATAAGGATTTTGTACCACCATTTACTATCCAGCTCAGCCTGAAAGAGTAAGCCATAACCTATCTCGAATGCCGAAACTAGTCCGCTATATTTCGAACCTATAATTTACTTTCCACGAATGATCCCAAAATTTACTAAAAACATCAATTATGTAATCTACACATCAAAACAAAATCAACAACACCTATATTGACTAATTTTATTTTGGGGTTAAAAAGGACCCTCGAAACGGATTTCGAAAAAAGAAGTGCAAAATCATAACTTTATTCAAAAATATGTTTTTCATATTTTAGGAACCCAAAGATGAAAACTCAAGTAAAATCAAGTAAAAAACGAGGTTCTAATTGAAGAAAAAACATTTTTAAGCTTTACTAGATAAAATCTTTGAAATCCGGGTTAAAATCAAGAATCAGAGTTGTTTTGAAGGTTAAATTGATGAAAAACGAGTAATTATCAGATAAAAATATTATTCAAGTGAAAAGTAGTGAAATTAGGGATTTAAATCAAACCCCAAGATTTTGGAGTTTCAAAAAATTAATCAAGAAATTACTAAGAAAATGGGTGAGTTTTTACCTTAAATCCACAATAGAATCAACAAATAGGTGTTAATCTAGTTTTCTAAGTTTTCGAAAAGCTTCACTTTTAAGCTCTCACACTATCTTAGGGTTTAAGTCTCAAGAGGTAGGATGAAAAATGAGCAAAATGGGCAAAAAAAACTACTTTAATAGTGTAGATTTTTCAGAACCAACTATTGGAAAAAGCAAATTTTTTTAAGTCCAACCCAGACTTCGACGGGGTGCTCGAAATTCATTTGAAATTTGATATATGCAAACGAACTATTTAATCACACTAAATTCGATGTTCCGAACATGTTGGAAAAGTCATATTTTTGAAAAAATATTTTTTTCACAAAGTTGTCCCTCGAAGCTCGAAATCAAAATTTTCCAAATCGCGGGTCAAAATGAAATTTAGAAGTAGTAAAATCATACCAAATAAATTACCACCCAAAAATTGACATTTCGGAGTTGCTGACACAGTCAAATTTTCCATCCGAGATCATTTTGACCAAATGTGGATCCCACACCCATATTTCCAATTTTCCAGCTCTCCAACCAACATGTCAAAATGAACTCGGGTGTATCGGGACCCAAAACAAAGGTCTACCTCGACTAAAATTGATATTTTGGAGTTGTTGGTGCAATTCATTCAATAATTCATCGCACGGATAAAAAGATATTCACATAAATTCAACATAAGGCTCCCGAAATCATCAGAAATAACAATATTGCATAAATGGTACCAAAATATATTAGGAACCTTGCTAATCACACCCACATTATAGAACTATCATAATGTAACAATGGGAAGGGGTAAAATACTCAAATCACACAAAAATGCACATTTCACATATTTCATCCAAAAGTTGGTCGTTACATATAATTTATTTTTTGAATTACATTGATTATGAATATGACACGACAACAGTTAATCGAATTAATTGAGATGATGTCTATGAAAATGTTGATTAGATCAAAGTTTTTAATTTAATCGATTTTGTATTGGTTCCAACTATAGTCATCACAATTACTTTACTTTTAATGGATGATTATTGTTTTTCTCTTTAATGTAAATCGTACCATTTTAAAAGTGTCAAGGCTACAGTGAACATAATAAATGTACTCCTAATTGGATGTTATCAATTCAATTTATGTTCTGTAATTGATTTACTTGTCATACATTAACAACTATAGTGAAAACTATGATTTGACTTGTAATCGTAGTTGTTGTTTCAATGTATATTTTGAAACTGAATTGATTCTTAGTTGGTCACAACTATATTCAACACGATGAATCAACTTGTACACATAAATGTGAATTCAATCTATTTGGTAATTGAATGGATTCTGATTTGACATGATTATAGTCAACACAATGAAATGATTTGTAATCGTAAATATTAATTTAATTCATGCTTTATAATTGATTTGATTCTTTATTTGAGATAACTAAATTCGAGACGTTGAATTACATAAATTTTCAATATGTTATGATTATAGCGAACAACTTTATTGACTTATAATCGTATATGTTGACTCAATCTATGTTTGTAGTTGAATGGATTATTTTATCTGGACTAAATTCCACACAATGAATTGGATTGTAACCGTAAATGTTGATTCTATGCGTGTTTGTAATTGCATGAATTCTTATTTTTTCATGGACATAGGAAACACGATGAATATTTTACTTAACACAATTTATTATTTGTAACAAGTAGGAAATTAGTTTCAATCCTAAGTAGGGCTGGCCACGAATATTATCCACGATATTTTGAAGTATGCTTTTAAAATATTCTAAAACATGCTTTTAATTTATTACAAAGAATTTTTTTGGCCATAAAAATTTTGTTGAATGTTTTCTAAAAGTAGTTGTAATTTTTAATAACACCTCATAATATAACCCAAAATTTAAATGCCTTTTTTGAACAAAAATACTATGGCCATACTAACTTAACGGTTGTATTGCAACTTAAAAAATTCCAAAGTAAGCACATAATTGAAAGATCCACTTTTCATGAAAATTTTTGGAACATGATAAAATCTCGGATATGAATTTTCTTCATAGTTAAATTTTTACTTACTTCTTAATTAAATCAGGTCAAATTATAGGTATAAATACTTGTTGATTTAGTTACTATTTTTCCTTTTTACCATTTGCTATTTTTTCTTATGAAGCACGATTTTGTAGGCGTTTGGCCATGAAAACTATTTTTTTTTAGTTGGAGCTAGAATTAGAATTGAAGTTGAAGTTGGAGTTGTGTTTGGTCAGGTCTTTTTGGATTTTTTTTTACTTTTGGAAAGACTTTTATAAATATAATTTTATACCCTCAATTTTTAAAAACTATCAGAAGCACCCAAGTTAACCAAATGTGAGAGGATACAATAATGTTTCCTTTATTGTTGGTATTGCATAAAGACTCGAAAGAATGAATGGATTAAGGTTTTGTTGTATGATGAGGAGATTTTGAGAAAGATTAAAAAAATTGAAGTTGCCTTTAATTTTGAGGTCTTTTATCAATGGAAGTGGGAACAAAGTGGTAATGTGGTTAGGCATTTAACCATGATTATTGGATGAAATTAATGAGATCATTTTTATAAATTAATAAAGTTGAAATTAAAGTTGGAAAAAGGTGAAAACAAGAAAAACTTGTTTTCACTTTTTCAAAAATAATTAGGAATTGAATTTAGAATTCTCATGGCCAAACACCCCAATTTTTACTAAAGTGAAATAATTTTCTAGAAAAAAGTGAAAAATTCTTAGAGCCAAATGGGTCCTTGTCTCCTTTCCTTTGAAAAATAGTCTATATAAGTTTTGCAGTCATTGCTCCTCTATTTGAAATAAAACTTTAAAAAATTGAGTAATGAATTTGATTAGTGTAAAATAAATTGAAGAAAATAATATTGAAGCAGTAAAATAATGATGAATAAATACGTTGAACGTGAATAACAAAAATTATTTATGAATATATTAAAAAAGTAACCCAAACAATTAACAATAGAGGATAATTACAATGTACAATAATAGGTTGTAGGAATTAGTCCTTATTAAGCATAACAATTTTAACAACTGTGATTGAGTAAGATATCTCAAACATCTCCTTCCTTAAAATCCATTCCATAGATAAATTCTCTCTATTGGTTGTTTATCCTACGTCGGTCGTTAATACCACAAGTACCAACCTGATTCAGATGCACCTCAACACCCAAATGTCTCATCTTAATCGTCATCGAGTTTTTGAGAAAGTACTTGTTGACTCTTTTTGGCAGTCACTATAAACCCCCCCCCCCCCCCCCAAAAAAAAAAAAAGAAAAAAAAGACATCAATGTATTAATTGAAAACACATACAAAGAACTGTTATAAAAAAAAATAAAATAAATCAACCACTCCATCAAATGTCATGTAGGATCGGTGCAATTTAACTGTAAAGAATGGATGGGGGCCCGATTATGCATGAAGTATAAATGTAACCATTTTTTTGAGTGAGATGTTAAGGAACTTATTAGTTGGTTCTGTATAGTTGAGGAGGAGTGTGCACCATGAGGTGATTTTAAAGAGGAGAGGTGACTTAGTTTTTGACTGTTGACTTCTTAGAATTTTTGTTCCCATTAATTTTTACATTAAAGAATGTTTGACTAGTTAGGTTTTCTATTTCCATTAATAATTTGGTAGTTCGACTAAATGGGTCAGCAATATTTTTAAAAAAATATGCAGCTGAGAGAGTCAAACACGCAACCTAAGGAATGTGAACTTGACGATTGACTAAATTCGCTGTCAGAGCTTTCAAAATATTCCATACGACATGATAATCAAAGAAGAATCACAAAAATTATCCCATATCCCATAGGATTCATCATTATTTATTGTAATTATTTAAAAGTTGTCTTTGTTATAGTCAAATAAAAATTGTTGAATCAATCTATGTTATGAATTGCGTTTAGAAATGTAACATCAAACTTTATCAATTGACTAGTAATGAAAATTGTTGAATCAATGTACATTATGAATTACCTTATTTCACAATTTGTCAATATTATTTAATTTTTTTTAATTTCACTCATTATAGGGGATTGTTGAATCAATCTACACAACGAATTATGTTGATTGTCAATTTGACCCAATTCCTTAGATTCTATTAATTCACTTGTATAAAAATTGTTGAATCAATTTACGTTATTAATTGCATTGATTATCAATTAGCCAACATATGAAACTTTATTAAATTCACTCATGACAAGAAATTATTGAATCAATCTACATTATAAATTACATTGACTCCCAAATTGTCAACATATTATCAAACTCTATTAATTGACTTCAAATGAAAATTGTCAAATCAATCTATGTTCTGAATGCATTGATTCTCAACTTATCAACATTATCAAACTTTTTTAAATTCAATCATTAGAGGGGTTTGTAGAATCAAGCTACGCAACGATTTGTGTTGATCATCAATTTGGCCCAATTATATTAAAGTCTATTAATTGACTTATACAAAAAAATTATTGAATCAATCTAAATTATGAAAGCGTTGATTCCCAATTTGTGAACATTATATCAAATTTTATTAAATTTACTTATGATAAGAGATGTTGAATCAATCTACGCAATGAATTGTGTTGATTGTCAATTTGGCCCGATTATATTAAATTTATTAATTGACATATAATGGAAATCGTTGAATCAATCGATTTTACAAACTACATTGATTCCCAATTCATCATCATTAATTCAAGCTTTATTAAACTCACTCATGATAGAGAATTGTTGAAACAGTCTACATTATGAATTGGATTGATTTTTAATTTGTAATATTACATCAAACTTTATTAATTGAATTGTAATAAAAATTGTTGAATCAATCTATGTTAAGAATTTCGTCGATTCAAAATTTGTCAATATTATAAGAAAATTTATTAAATTCACTCATGATGGGGAATTGTTTAATCAATCTACGCCATGAATTGTGTTGATTGTCAATTTGACCCGATTATCTAGACTTTATTAATTCATCCAATTGCTAATTATTTTATTAATGATTTTCCATGTCAAAAAGTTACAACAGAGTAAGAAAGACGAACTGTTTTATTTTAAACACCCTTTGATTTTATTGTGATAAATCATTCCAACTTTGTTTACAGACTATTTAATAATTATGCAATTCTTTGGCATATCACAGGTTTATCAAAATTTATATTCCTCTTCTATTTTATTTCCTATATTAATTAATTAATTAATCAATTCATTATGATATTTCGTTATTATACTTATCTTTTATTTTTTTATCAGAAATAAAATGAAAAAGCTTTGAGAAGAACGATAAACCTTTGCCTGAGAAGACCATAGATCAATTTTTGATGGACGTTGATAAACGTTACTTTAATGCCCTATTCGTGTTACAAAATATGAAGATCGTGTAAGTCCTAGTCGAATGGAGGGTGGATGAGATCAACGCGATGGTGGGGTCAAATGTCAGTGCATTGACATTGCTGAAGTTCAACCACCTCCCCCTTCACCCAACAAAGATTAATGTTAATTCCATGTAAGAAATCACATTGTTGGAACTCTTTGATGAAATAATTGTTTTTAATTTTCTTAAATTATTGTTGAAATGTCAAAGTTTTAATTTCTTTTCTATTACATTTTTTGATATTTTAGATATAATTTAGTTCTGATGGGAAATCCAAAATAATAAGAAGTACAATTTCATTCAATTTTTAATTCGAGAGGACTTGATGTAATGCCCCGAGAGTACACCCTGGACGCCACACGGTGCCTACAGCAATGAAGGACCACACGCTAACCTATGCTGGTAGCTTCTATGAACATTGAATAAAATAACAGAGAACATGTGTGGAATTTAACTAAAAATGCCATAAGTCTTTAAATACGTAAATAATATCGAATTAAAATATTGAAAATGTTTGTCTGAAAATAATACGGTAAGACTGTCAATAACAACTGATAACTGAGTAACTAACTGAAAGTGTCCTAAAGCCTCTAACTACCTTACTGTTGAGTTGATGGGACAAGTCCTCAACTAACTCCGACTAACTTCTAAACTGAATTAAAATAAACATGAATGGTCCTTAGAACATGAGGGCTCACCACTGCTATTACTGCGGATGCGCTGGGGAGGTCTAGGTGCAGTCAGGAACCTGAGCATCCGAACCTATGATATTAGACATCATAGCACAAGAAACAAGTATGCGGTTAGTACTTTGAATGTACTGGTATGCTAAATGAGGTTAGACTGACATGCATGGTTCATATGCATAAATGATACTGACTGAACATGTAGTATGAGATAACTGATGTATAGTATACGAGAAATGCTGTAAAATTTGAGAATACATAACCAAGCATATGATATGATACTAGAATAGTTTGTAAACTGAAAATACTAAAATACTAATGCTGAACAACTAATAATTGTACGACATGTTCAAGCAAGTTTGAAAACAGAACTCTGAACTAAAAACTGGACTGAGACTGTGGGAGCTATCATCTAACCGACATGCCCCAATAAGGTATATTAGGGTCCAACCTGTAACCCCAATTAGAAGGTTCTCATTACCGTGCCACGGGTACTAACACTGGTTGTGTGGATCCACTAAAGTATTGTCCCAAAGGACTAAGGGTTACCCTCAACTAGCAAGGCCCTAATGAGATATGTGTCAACCCTCAACTGGCAGGTTAACGTCTCAACCTATGTTGTCTACATAGTTTTGGAATGTAGGGAATGCTACTAAAGGTCACACCCTCAACTGGCAGGCGATCCCTCATCCCTGGGTTCGCTCGGTGATAAATCCTACTCCCAACTGAATTGACTCTAATTACTAGACTGGATTGAGTTGATTGAAGTGATTCACTCACTGAATGTATAATACTCTAATATATTTTAAACCCTTCTAAAAGTATTTGAACTAAGTAAAAATCTATGTTTTCTGGTATTCATAACCCCCAAGATGCGATAGTAATATCAATAAGATCATATGAGAGCATTTGAAACCATAATACAACTTGGAGAGCTTCATAAATATTCATGTTTCAAAATTCATCTATGAGGCATTTCATCAAACACATAGGGATCGTTAGTTAAAGCATGAAATTAGTTTAATACATAGGATAGTAACATAACTTCTTCACTAAAATCATGGGTTAGGGATTTCAACATGCAATTTTCATTTTTCAACATGTCAAGAACTAACTTCAACGAAAAACACATGTAATCATGGCATAAAGTCAAAATTTATGGAAGTTCAAGAATAAGATTCATAAATACATGTTAATATCATAATTGAACTTAAAAGTTGGGTTCTTGAACTCTAAGGATAAAAAGAGTCCATGAATCAACATCTAAAATACCTTAGTTGATGAATTCGTGAAGGTTCTTGGTTGATTTCTTGAGAATTAAAATTGAATGTTGAAGGGGATAGGGTTTGTTCTTGAGAGGAATTGCTTTTAATTTTGGGTGAAATATGAATTATGAGGCAAAGATGCTGTTTTGGTACCTAAATTTCGTGTTAAAGTGAGGGGAAAAGACAAAACTACCCTTCTGCATTTAAAATCTAGAACTGGAATATTGATTAAGGCTTCACTGTGACGTGGTGATTCCCTCATTGATATACTCACCACGACGTGGTGCGATCCCAGTGAGTCACTGGAAATGACCATTGCTCATTTGCCTTTCACGTGATGTGGTGGCTCTTTCACCGCTATAATCACCGCGATGCGGTCTAATCACGGTGAGCTGCTGCCTGGAAAATTCAAACATAGTTTAAAACTTATCCATGAAACCCATAACTTACCTGAGACATTCTACTTACACCCCTGAACATGAATCAACTCAAAACACCATTGTCTCAGAGCTCGAAAGGTCAACTTAAAAATCTTTAAGTGCTAGGGGATATGCTGGACTTAGAAACGTATGGGGTATTATAATATCTCCCCCTTGGTAACATTTATCCTCAAATAAGACTGATTAAGCTGAGGATACTAAGGAAATGAGGTTACATGATGATTATGCATGACTGAAAACCTGATTGCATGACTGAGTCTGAACATGGTGACTGACTAAACTGATTCGTGAATACATGTAATAACATGAACATGATTTTACGGCTGGAACTAAGAATGAAAAAGAGGAACTCCAAGGAAAACTATTACCTTGAGCTAAGTCTGAGTTTGCAGAGAAAAGGTGAGGGTACTTGGTACGTATTTCAGCTTCTGCTTCCCAAGTAGCTCCCCCAACAAACTGAATCCTCCAAAGAACTTTAACCAAATGAACTTCTTTGTTGCTTAGTCTGTGAATCTGGCAATCTAAGATTTCAACTGGGAGTTCTTCATAAGAAAGGACGTTCTGAATATCTAAGCTCTCTAAAGGAACAACCACTGCTGGATCACCAATACACTTCTTTAATAAAGAAACATAGAACACTAGATGAACTAATGCCAAATCTACAAGCAACTCAAGGTCTTGCGCTACTTTTCCAAAATGACTCAAGATCCTGAAAGGTCCTACATATCGGGGACTAAGTTTCCCTTTTTTGCCAAATCTCTCTCCTCCCTTCATGGGAGAGATTTTCAAATATATAAAATCACCAATCTCAAATTTGAGATCCTTTCTCCTTATATCTACATAAGATTTCTGTCAGCTCTGGGCTGTCTAAAGCCTCTCCCTAACCAACTAAACTTTTTCCAAAGCATCGAATACTAAATCTGGTCCTATCAATGCAATCTCACATACCTCAAACCAACGAATAGGAGATCTATATCTCCTCTTATATAGAGCCTTAAATAGAGTCATCTGGATACTAGAATGGTAGCAGTTGTTGTAAGCAAACTTAATCAATGACAAGTAATCATCCCAACTGCCCTTAAAGTCGATAATACAAGTTCTCAACATATCCTCTAAGGTTTGAATACTCCTCTCTACCTGACCATCTGTCTGAGGGTGAAAGTTTGTACTGAGATGAATTTGGGTACCAAGACCCTTCTGAAAAGCTTTCCAAAAATAAGAGGTGAACTGAGTATCCCTATCTGAAATAATGGAAAATGGGACTCCATGCATTCTAACCAACTCTCTAATATAGAGCTTGGCATAGTCCTTGGATGAAAAAGAAGTATGGACTGGCAAGATATTGGCTGACTTGTTCATCCTATCCACAAGACCCAAATAGAATCATGCTGACAACGAGTATGAGGCAAACCTAACACAAAGTCCATGGTCACCTCTTTGAACTTCCAAGTGGGAATACTGAACTCCTACATAGTGCCACTAGGCTTTTGATACTCAATATTAACCTACGGACAAATAGGGCACTTAGTTACAAACTCTGCAATATTCCTCTTCATACCGCTCCACCAATAGATCTCCTCCAAATCATGGTACATCTTAGTAGCCCCGAGATGAATAGAGTAACACGCACCATATGCTTCTGCAAGAATTTTATATCTTAACCCATCTATACAAGGAACATACAACCTACTTTGGCAATGCAACACACTATCTTCCACTTGGGAGGAAACCTCTACTTTCTGATCTCTGACTGACTCAATTAACTTTAATAGACTGGTGTCCCTATCTTGCTTTTCCTTCACCTTGGCAAGCAAAGAAGATTCCAAACTACTCTGAATCTAAACACTACCAACTTTGGAAGAATCACAATAAACAACAAACAACTCTGGACTGTTGGGCAAAGTCAAAATCGGGGTTGAGGTGATTCGAGTCTTTAACTCTTGAAAACTCTTCTCACAAGAATCTGACCACTGAAACTTGACTTTCTTCTGAGTCAATCTGGATATAGGGGATGCAATATATTAAAACCGTTCAAAAAACTATCTATAATAGCCAACTAAACCCAAGAAACTCCTGATATTTGACGGAGAAATAAGTCTTGGCTAGTTTCTCACTACTTCGGACTTTTGAGGGTTAACTCTAATGTCATCACTGAAAATATATAGCCAAGGAAATCTACCGATATTAGCCAAAACTCACACTTATTGAACTTACAAAATAACTGATGGGCTCTAAGATTCTGCAATACAATTTTGAGATAGTCTGCATGATCGTTTTCATTATGGGAATAGACAAGGATATCATTAATCAAGACTATAACAAACATGTCTAAGTACTGTTTGAACACTCGGTTCATCAAGTCCATGAAAGCTACTAGGTATTGGTAGGACGAAATAACATGACTAGAAATTCAAAGTGACCATATCGAGTTCTGAAAGCTATTTTTAGAACATCACATTCTTTGACTCTGAGCTGATGATAGCTGGATCTGAGGTCTATCTTAGAGAAATAACTGGCACCCTAAAGTTGATTGAACAGGTCATTGATTCTGGGGAGTAGGTACTTATTCTTGATAGTGACTTTGTTTAGCTAACGATAATCGATGCACATTCTGAAAGAATCATCTTTCTTAAACACAAAAAGGACTGGAGCGCCCCATAGGGAAAATACTAGGCCTAATGATCCCCTTATCTATAAGGTTTTTTAATTTCTCTTTCAAATCTTTGAGTTCTGCTGGAGCCATTTTGTATGGAGGAATAGAGATAGGCTGGGTATTCGAAAGAAGGTCTATTTCAAAGTCAATTTTCCTTTTGAGAGAAACTCCACAAACATATTTAGGAAACACATCTAGGAATTCCCTCACTATTGAAATTGAATCAAGTCTAGGAGTCTCGAAATTGGAGTATGAAACAAGATGACCCCTTAATATTGAAGATCTACCCTTCTATTCAAGGACTGTTTTATTCGAAAACTAAAAATGAACAACTCTATTTATACAATAAACTGAGGCATTGCATGAGTGGTGCCAATCCATGCCGAGAATGACATCAAAATCAATCATCTGTAACTCCACGAGATCTACTAAAGTGACTCTTTGGGATATTATGACCGAACAGTTCCTATATACCTATCTGGCTATAATAGAAATACCTATAGGAGTGAACACTAAGAAAGGTTCTACTAAAGTCCCAGGACTGACACCGAGATTAACAACTTTGTGGGGAGTTACAAAAGAAAGAGAACTTCTGGTGTCTAATAAAGCATAAATATGTAAATGAAAGACATGTAACGTACTAGTAAACACATCAAGAGAACTTTCCTAATCCTTTTGGGACTGAAGTGCATAAAGCCTATTTGGGTGTTGCCCACTGTTGGCATTGGAAGCGATACCCTGCTGAGTCAGGCGATCGGATGGAACTGGGGGATGACTGGACTGACCCTGCTGACCACTTTGTGGGCAGTCCCTAAGTCTGTGGCCTGGATTGCCACACCCAAAGCATACATCACTGCCAACTCTAAACACACCCTGATGGTTTCTACCATATTTCTAATAAAGAGGATTTGTCCGACCACTATTCAAACTTCCCTGGGGTTTAGGGCCTGGCACCTTATCCCACTTATCATTTATGGGCTTTATAACTAGTGTACTAGCTAAAGATTTAGATGGGGATAAATATTTCTGATATAATTAAGGACAGCTACCACCCTTCGACCTCGACTGAGAAAAATTGAAGCTACCCATTTTGGCTCTCTTATTCTCTCTCTCTCTTTCCTTACACTTCTACTCCTCGATCTATTAAGAATAAACAATCAACCTAGAAAATTACATCTCCTTAATCATCATCGTGGTCCTACACTCCTTAACCACGATATCAACTACACCAAAGTAAAACTTACTTATCCAAAACTTATCATCAGACACACCATTAGGAGCATACCTGGCTAGGCGAGTAAACTTAAAAGAATACTCCTTCACACTCATGTTTCCCTACCTCAGGTTAATAAAATCTTGCACCTTAGCTTTCCTTAACTCCAAAGGAAAGAACCTATCTAGAATAATGGTAGGAAACTCCTTCCATTTAACTAGTGCTGCATCTGCTTCTCTATCTTCTTTCTACTGCTTATACCAGGTATAAGCAACATCCCACAACTGGTAAGCACCCAACTTTGTAATCTCACTAGAAGTTATACCCATAATATTAGTTACCTTCTAAACCATTTTGAGGAACTCCCACGGATCCTCAAACAACTTAGATCTCCAAAATAGAGTAGGGTTCATTCGAGTGAAGTCCCGAATCCTAGCTGCAATAGTAATAGCAAATAGAACAACTGGGATAGCAGCCAACTGATTATTCTGGGCTGATACTAAGTGAGATAAGTTAGTGAATGGCTCTTTAAATTTAGCATAAGAGACAAGCTCATTTTGGGGATCTTTCTGAATAAGTGAAGGTGGGGGATGATTCTCGTTTCTCCTTCCGCCAGTCTTTCTAGGAGGCATGTTCTATAAACGTTAAGGAAATTGGATTAGAAAGGGATTTTAAATTGAGATCATTCTTATTCACATAACATGAACACTGAAAAAAGGAAAACTTTTCCTAAAACGTCTTGTAGCCTCTTGTCCATAAGTGTGGCACGCTTCACACCTATACACAAAACTCTACTCAACGTGAATTTCCAACTCCCTAGGACACTTCAAAACCTTAGGATATGATACCAAGTTTGTAATGCCCCGAGAGTTCACCCTAGATGCCACATAGTGCCTATAGCCTCTAAGGACCACAAGCTAACCTATGCTGGTACCTGATGTGAGCATTGAATAAAATAATAGAGAACATATGCGGAATTTAACTGAAAATGCCATAAGGTTTTAAATACAAAAACAAGACTAAATTGAAATACTAAAAACATTTGTGTAAAGACAATACTGTAAGATAGTCAATAACAATTGATAACTGAATAACTGACTGAAAGTATCCAAAAGCCTCTAATTGCCTGACTGTGTAGTTGATGGGACAAGTCCTCAACTAACTTTGACTGACTACTAAACTGAACTGAAATAAGCGTAAATGGTCCTTGGAACATGAGGACTCAACACTGCTACTACTGCAGATGCGCTGGGGAGGTCTAGGTGCGGTCAGAAACCTAAGCATTCAAACCTATGATATGAGACATCATAGCACAAGAAATGAGTATAAGGTCAGTACTTTAAATGTACCGGTATGCTAAATAAGGTTAGGCTGACGTGCGTAGTTCATATGCATGAATGATACTAGCTGAATAGGTAGCATGAGATAACTGATGTATAGTATATAAGAAATAGAGTAAAATCTGAGAATGCATGACCAAGCATATGCCATGATAATGAAATAGTTTGTAAAATGAAATATAAAATACTGATGCTGAACAACAAATAATTGTATGCCATGGTCAAGAAAGTCTGAAAACTGAACTCTAAACTAAATATTGGACTGAGACTGTGGGCACTATCATCTAACCGCCATGCTCCAATAAGGTAAATTGGGGTCCAACCTGTAACCCCAGTTGGAAGGGTGTCAGTACCGTGACACAGGTACTAACACTGGCTGTGTGGATCTATTAAAGTGTTATCCCAAAGGACTAAGGGTCACCCTCAACTGGCAGGGCCCTAATAAGATATGTCTCAACCCTCAACTGACAGGTTAATGTCTCAACCTACGTTGGGTATGTTGTTCTAAAACGCAAGGACTGCTACTAAAGGTCATACCCTCAACTAGAAGGTGATCCCCTATCCATGGGTTCACTAGGTGCTAAATCCTACACCCAACTGAATTGACTCTAATTAATGGACTGAACTGAGTTGACTGACATGATACACTGGCTGAACTAATAATACTATAATATATTCAAAACCCTTCTGAAATTATTTATACTAAGTAAACATCTATGTTTTTAAGTATTTATAACCCCCAGGACTCGATAGTAATATCAATAAGATCACATGAGAGCATATGAAACCATAATACAACTTGGAGAACTTCATAAATAATCATTTTTCAAAATTCATCTATGATGCCTTTCCTCAAACACATGGGGGCCATGAGTTAAATCATAAAATTAGTTTAATACATAGGATAGTAACAAAACTTCTTCACTAAAATCATGGGTTAAGGATTTTAATATGCAATTTTCATTCTTCAACATTTCAAGAATTAACTCTAATGAAAAACATATGTAAATATGGCATAGAGCCAAAATTCATGGAAAAGATTCATAAATACATGTTAATGTAATAATTGAACTTGAAAATTGGGTTCTTGAACTCCATTGATAAATAGGGTCCGTGAATTAATATCTAACATACCTTAATTGAAGAATTCGTGAAGGTTCTTGGTGGATTTCTTGAGAATTGAACTTGAATGTTGAAGGGGATAAGGTTTGTTCTTGAGAGGAATTGCTTTTAATTTTTGGTAAAATATGAATTATGAGGGAAAGATGCTATTTTGGGACCTAAATCTCGCGTTAAAGTGAGGAAGAAAAGATGAAACTACCCTTCTACATTTAACATTCAAAACTGGAATGTCTATTAAGGCTTCACCGCGATGCGGTGATGCCCTCATCTCTATACTTACCGTGACGTAGTGCAATCATGGTGGGTCACATAAAATGACCATTGCTGATTTGCCCTTCACTGTAATCCAGTAGCTCCTTCACCGGTATACCCACCGTGACACGTTCTAATCGTTGTGAGCTGCTGCCTAGAAAATTAAAATGTGGTCCAAACCTTATCCAAAAAATTCAAAACTTACCCGAGACATGCTACTTAGACCCCCTTAACATGAATCAACTCAAAAACCACCGTCTTGGAGCCCGGAAGGTCAACTTAAAAATCCTCGAATTTAAAGGGAGTCAAAAGTGACTAAGTCCTCAAGGTTAAAGGGAGTCAAAAGTGACTAAGTCCCTCAACACTAAGCCTTATTTTTCAGGTTCTAAGCGTCTTAATCAAGTACTAGGGTCTGAGCTAGACTTAGAAACATACGGGGTATTACATTTGATGTTTTTTTACACGAATTATTTGATTTTATTGGAGTTATTCAAAAACTTTTTATACAAATTGATGTAAATTTACTACATAAATTTGATGATATTAAAAATGTTATGAATCCGAATTGTATCTTTAGGGCATAAAATAGAGTCGATTAGCATAGTAAAATTGAAGAGATCATACTTGGATTTGAGCTCATTTTTCATTTCAATGATCTAAATTTGATCTAAATTAAATGAAGGAATGTAAAATATAACTAAATCAATTATAGTGCGTATCCTTTTGAACCATTTGGTTCTTTATGGTAGTGTTATTGTCCATTGTTAACAACAAATTAGTGTTTTAGCCATGCAAACTCATTCAACAATAACAAGTGGGAGATGTGGTATTCATTCACTCAACCTAGGTCTAATCAAACCTATGAACATGCTTAAAATAAGGAGAAACATCAATTTTGTTAGGTTTTTTAAGAGATAGACATGGGGTAGATGTTCAATGCATCACTCCAACTAGTCCCTTAATTAATTGTCATCGTGTAAAACTATATAACGACCTTTTATTTTCATCGATCTAATTTTGAATTTATAAAGTAGGAGTTTAGCCATGAAATTAATTTTATTTAGTAGTTTTTTTTTGGGTCACTTATCTAAATTGTCATCATGCAATATAATTTGAAATTGGGTTATTTGAAAATTGATTTGAAAAAAGGAAAAAACGTAACCTAATCAAATCAATTATAATGTCACTCTTATAATATCTATCCAAAATTAAAAGAAGTGCATTTGTTTTATTTTGGTTGCGTTAATGAACATAGTTTAACATCCAATCAGTGCTTGTTCGGTTCAAACTTGATTAGGGAAATATGGCATGTCTTCACTGGACGAAAAATTCAAATCAATTAGGGTAGTATAAAAAGGAAGCAAATTGTTCACATTTATTAAAAGTAATTAAATCGTACAATTCCCAATGCATGTGAATAAAATTTGACAAATCCATCAAAACATTGGCGTGTCATCCAGATTTTGGGTGCTTGATGTAATAAAAAAAGGATCAATATCAAAATGATCAGTTTTTGAAACATCTAGGCATGGGTTAGGATGCCTTTTGAGGTGATTGATACTCCACTACTCCCTTAATTTGTTAATTTTTGATTTCATTAATTTAATTTTGGTCTCTTTAAAACCAAGTGCAATGTTTAATAAAATCATAATGCATTTCCAATTTAGTTAATTGGTTCGTTTTTATTGTATTAATGTCGTTGTGGCATGTCTTTGTAAGACCCCACAAAATCCTAAGCTTAACTCAGTTATTTAAAGCTTGTTAAGGGGTCCCAAACTTAGAAATTTTAGCCAAGTATTCAGACTTAGTGTTATTTTATCCTTTGTAGGTTGGAGACTCTATTACATAATCCTCATGACATTAAAGTAAGGATTTTTAGGTTGAATTGTGATCAGGAATGTCAGTAGGTGTTCTCGGACAAGTTTTGAATTTTTTGGACTTCGTTTGAGTCACATTTGTAAGCTTACACTAGTGGATCGATGCAATCTCGATGCGCCACATCGCCCATCACATCGATAAATATTTTTCTCCAGTTCCCAATGCAAATTCTTGTGAACCAATGCAGAATCGACGTGGTGCATTGGCTATCGCCTTTATGCCAATGATGCAACGCATCGGTCTATGCGTCGCTAGTCCACTTTTCAGTAATTAAAACCCATGTCAAGAGGGTTAAATGGGTCTTTTGCTATCTTATATCATCCCCCAAAACATGTAATTAATCCATACAAAAGGCAAAATTTACTCATTCTCTCTAGAATTTTTCAAGAACAAACCCTAGTTCATTATATTCAAGAATCCAAGTTCCAAGAAAATCCATTAATCTATTAGAATTCAAGATTTAAGGTATGACAATTGTTCATCCAAGGGTCCCTTCCACCCCTGGAGTCCAAGAAACTCTTTTAAACTTTAAATAAATTGATTTCATGATTTCCATGATTTGGATTCAAGTTTATTCATGATTATAATGTTGATTGGGTTTCTATTCCATGATTAAGTGTAAGATTTATGTAAAAACAGTTATTATGTGTGTAGTACCATATGAATTCATGTTAAAACCTTGAAATTGTGATGCTCATGTGTTGATTAGTACTATGTTCATATACAATGTCTTCCAAGTGTTTGATAAGTTGTTCATGTGAATTAAATAGTGAGATTATATCAAGTTAGCATGTATACTAGTTCATGCCATTTAAGTGTTTGATAAAATGCCTCTATAGATGCATTATGAACAAGTGTGCGCTTCTATGCTATGCAAGGTCATGTGATGCTTTACATTTATGCTATTGAGTCCTAGGATATTTAATACCTGACAATTTAGTTGTTTACCTAGATCCAGTGTCAATTACAGAATAATCTCAGTCATGTTGTGATCAGTCCCTATACTTCAGAACTGTGTAGCCAACATAATATGAGGAGTCACGCATTAAACTAGGCTTGACTACCTCCCAGCGGTCACCCATTAGATTAGGCTTGGCTCTGCCAAGGTATCACCCATTTGTTAGGCTTGGCATCCTGGTTTTCCAGTGTTATTACCCGTGGCACGGTATTAGCACCTTCTAATTGGGGTCACAGGTTGGACCCCTATAAGTTTAGATATGGAACATGTCGGTTAAATGATTACCTCCTACAGTCTCAGTTTTAGTTTAGAACATAGTTCAGTTCTACAGAATTAGGACTGTCATATACAGTCACTCAGCTTAGTATAGAATTCAGATCAGTTCTTCAAAATTAGGACCGTTAGATACAATCACTCAGATATCAGATAAATAGTATCAGTAAACTCAGATATTAGTAAATCAGTAATTCAGAACTTAGTATCTAGTGTTATAATAATCTCAGCTATAAATTATGTATTCATGTATGTACTCTCATTTAGTTATACTTATGTCATTCAGTTAGCATTGTTCATGAATATAAACCCATGGATCTCATGCTACCTCACTTAGCATACCAGTACATTCAAAGTACTAACGTATACCTTTCTTTTGCTCTATGATGTCTTATATCATACGTTCAGATGCACGGGCTCCCGATTATACTTAGCAGCCTGATCTATAAGTAACAGACATAGTGGAAAGTCCTCATAGTTCGATAATAGACTTATTATTTTAGTATTTCAATACTTAGCTTATTTCAATAGTCAGAGTTAGTTGGAGACTTGTCCCATCAACTCCTTGTTCAAACAGTAGAGGATTTTCAGACTAAATTATTTATAGATAGATGTTTAGTTTTGGTATTGATGTACCGTACTCAGTATTTATTTATAGTTTTGAACCTTATGGAAAGTTTCCACCTAATTTCTGCATAATTACTGTATTATTATTCAATTATTGCAGAAGGTACTAGTCATGGGTTAGCTTGTGGTCCCTCAGGATTATGACCACTATGTAGCGTATGGGGTACAGACTCGATGCGTTACAGTCTTCATACAATATGCTCTTTAAATTATAAGATGCATAAAAAAGAGAAAATATCAAATCTTTCAAATTTAATATTAAGATGGGGGTAGAGTGCTCAATTCCTTTTGAGGTGATTGAATACTCCAACTACTCCCCCAATTAATTTTCATAATGCATCATTTTATATGTTGCATTAGTTAAAATGATGCATTAGTTATTTTTTCATTTCATCGATCTAAATGTAATCTTAATAAACCAAGTGCAATGGTAAATGAAATCAAACAAGTTGTAGTGTGTATACAGATGAGTTAATTTATGCATTTTGGTTGCGTTAATTAGTTTGTTTTGGTTAGTCCAAATAGTGGTTAAGCCATGCAAACTCACAAACTAGCAAGATATGACATGTTTTACTCAATATTCATATCAAATTAATGAACAAGCATAAAAAGGGAGCAAATATCAAATCCTTTAGATTTACTATTACTATTACAAAAATATAGGGTACATTCTTCAATGCATATTGAGTCGGTTCTTGCTTAGTGTAACTAGACTGTCAATTTGTCATACTTTTTCAATGAGTAACATTGGCAAATTTTGCAACGGGCCAACATTTGCAGTTCATATTTGAGTTTTATTTTGTATATAAAAAATAAAGTCAATTTAACTCACCTCATATTTTAGGTTTATTAACTCCCCTTTCTTATTCAGTTTGTATTCATCTACAATGTCTCATGTCTATCAAATATTCAATTCAATAAACATACGTTATTTTTGTTATTGCATTAATCCAGCTGTCTAGAGGATGTCACGTACCGATTCAAATCAGGTCAACGGTTCTTTAACTGTTCAGTTATCCAGGTGGGTGCTATTATCTATGTGATCTATAATTATTTTATTTTGTTAATAAAATTTAATTCATCTAATTTTAATTTTTTTGGTCTAGTATAATGGAGGATGCTCTTTTTTCTAGTGTCTTAGAGAGGAATCACCAGCGAGCAACCCTTCTACATCTAATTTACAAGTAGTTGTCATGTTTCAAATCCTCCAAAACCTTTTGGAATTCAAATAAAATAGGGATGTTTTGATGCTAATGCCTATAAACGAAATGAAAAAGAGATCACTTGAAAGGATAGCTAAAATAAATCAAAATGGAGAGGGATCAACTAAAACAAAGATTGCTTTTTGCCGAAGAAAAAGAGAATGCCCAAAAAATTTATTGTGTGTTTTGGTGTTGGTGGGGATGTACTAGGACTGAATAAAAGGTATTTCTCCTAAATTCTTAACAAGTATGTGAACTTATAGTTCATAATCAACTATGGGTGTTGTCTACAATGTGAAGAGATGCATTAGTAAATTTATTATAGGTCAATCGGTTAGCATCCTAAAAATAAATCTATTACTATTCAACAATAAATCCAAGGAAAAATATAAAGCAATCTAAATAACCAATCCACACATAATGAATTAATGTTAAAATGTGAATGATTTTAACTTTCGGTCAAGGGAGAGAAACTCTCTAAACTTTAGTTATTCTAGTAAAAATTTGGCAATTAGAGTTTAGAGAGAAATCCTCAAAGTGTTTAAATTTTTGATGATGAATTGAAAATTTTATGTTGGTACTATATAAAGGTGTTGTTGGTTTTTCTAGATCATAGTGAACTCTTAATTATTCATCTTCTCAAAGTGTAACTTGAAAAATGTATGAGTAGACATAATTCTATTTATGATAACTATTATTTTATCTACTCATTATTATGATAATGAGTTTTCATGTTTAATTTTTTTACGTTGCCTTAAAATGGACATTGAATAGATACATTTTTGCATACAATTATTAAATAAAAGAATTGAAGGACTCTTAGACTGTGAAGAACTTGATAAAAAATTATCGGTATTGCTTAATCAAATTGACACATTGGATATTATACTAAGGGGTTTACTCAGTTGGATGGGTGCGATGTTGATGAATTCTTTACTTTTCCATCATCACCCTATAATACCTGGTATCTTCTCTTGTCCCTGGATAACATACGAATCAGCCTACAAGTCGTACGCCAGCATATGAGTAGTATGTTGGACTCATACCTAAGTTAGTGTAGAATGGTGAACATTCTGTTACAAGTACAACTTGATTTCTATGAGTTGTTAAGAGGGGTATGAGTCATTTAAATCCTTTCATAAGAACATCAGTGTAGACCCCTTGAGGTTCTGTTCAGGATACGAAAGGATGGGTACCCATCGTATTCTACGATATGAGTCATAAGTTCCATTCATATGATGACCAATGTATACCATTTTAATTCTACCCAAATTACAAGTCAAGTCGTCAAGTCATACCCTAACATACGAGTCATACGGTTGACTCGTACAAACTAGGAACGTGTGCTTTTGTACGTTTTTCCAAGGGCTTTTATGTCTTTCCCCACTTCCTTAAAATCCAAATCCATATTGTTTTGGATACACAAGGGGTGGTGTAAAAGACCCTAAATCCCTAATTCATAACATTAAACATCAATTCATCAGAAAATAAATCAAAAGAGTGGTTTCTTCCTCTCCCCTAAGCAATTAGGATTTTCTTAAGAAAAAGAACAACTTCAAGAAATTGTCCAAAAGCTTTTACTTTAAGTACGTGGGATATTCATCATGGGTCCGTTTCACCCATTGAGCTAAAAAAAGCCTATTTTTATTTACAAGTATGAATTTTATCCTATTTTATGAAATCTATCCTAAAACTCATGAATTTAATCCATGAACTTCCTATTAACTTAAATACAAACCATGTCAACATATGTTTCCTTGTGAATTAAGCTACTTCATGGTTTAGAATTTCAATTCCCATGCAATGTTCAATTGATTTCATGTTAAATCCTTAAGTTATGAATTAAATCATGTAAAGATGTTGTTTTTCTCATGTTTAACATATGACCATACTCAAATTCATACTTCTTATTCATTTGTTGAAAGAATTTATGTTTTGGATCTTTGAACCATGATTTCACACTACAATTTTAAGCTTTTTTTATTGTATTTTATGATCATTCAGTGCTGGTGGGATATCAAAATATGATACCTATGTGTTTTATATGTTTCTATTTTCAAGTTACACGTCATTTATACCATGTTTTATTATTTTATTTAGACTACCATGTTCATATTGAGAACCTATCAGTATAGTACCATATCATATTAGACCCATAATAACACCTGTGCCATTCAGTTGAGAGTAGGATTTAGCATCGAGCAAATCCAGGGATGGGGGCTCACCTACCAGTAGAGGGTGTGACCTTTAATAGCAGTCCCTTAGTTCCATAAATACATAGCCAACATAGGTATGAGAGGTCTTCCTGCCAGTAGAGGGTGGATACTCTTTTAGAGGCACCTTCTAGAAGAGAGTGACTCCCTAGTCCTTCAGGACACCAATTTAGTGGATCCACACAACTAGTGTTAGTACCCGTGGCAAGATACTGACACCCTTCTAACTGAGTTTACAGATTGGACCTCTATTAACTCAAATTAGGGCATGATGGTCACATGATACCTCCTACAATTTCAGTTAGTGTTTAGTGTATCTCAGCTCAGGTTTGCTTGACCAAGAATATAGATTTTTAGCTATACAGATTTCAGTCTATCAAATTATAGATCATCTCAGAAACATTTTTATGCTTGGTCTTCCATTCTCAGACTTTACATGTTCATGCATTCATGTTCAGTTATCTCATGCATTTCAGTTAGTCCTTTTCACACGTACCAGTACATTCAAAGTACTAATCACATACTTTTTCTTTGCGCTAATTGTCTTATAACATAGGTTCAGATGCTCAGTTTCCCGACTGTTCTTTAACAATTCAGTGTTATCTAGTTGCAGCAGTGGTGAGTCCTCATCCGTTAAGGACATGATGTTCGTTTGTATTTATTTTAGTATTCCCTTATGTTCAGTTAGTCAGAGTTAGTTAGGTTCTTGTCTCATTAACTCCTTATGATGTTTAGAGGCTTTTATATAGTCAGTTAGATAGTCATTCGGTTTTCAGTATTTTAAATGTACTGAGTATGTGAGATAGGAAAACTAACTAGTATGAGTTGCACATGAATGCATGAAATATGGTAAAATAAATGCAAGACCAAGTATAAACATGTACAAAATGAAAACTGAATAACTGAATGTAAGGTCATAAAAACATCTGGAATTGAAACATAAACTATGGACATAGGGAGCTAACATTAAACGACATACACCAATATGAGAAATCGGGGTATAACCAATAATCCCCGTTGGATGGGTGTTCAGTACCTTACCAAAGGTACGAACATTGGCTGGCATGGATCCACAAAAGCGATATCCCATAGGACTAGGTTGTCAGTCCTCAACTGGTGGGTGACCCTTATAACCTACGGTAACATCGTAGTTATGGAACATAGGGAATTCTACTAAAGGACTAAGTCTTAACTGATGGGTGAACCTTAATCTCTGCATTTACGCGGTGCTAAGTACTACACCAAACTAAATGACACTAAAAATTGAATTTCTCATCATAATTACATTTTTAAAAATATCAACAATGGATAATTTGAAGTACTTAAAGACATGTAAATTGATATATCCATGAATCCCTAGGTATTGAGTGTTCATAACCTACCAGCTCTAACTAATGCAACTAAACACAATAATATTAAAAAATGATCATGATAGGGGACACATATTCATGGTTGAGTTAAAAGAATATACTGAAAATTTCAAGAAAAATCATACTTTCCATGGAACCCTAAACTTAAAAAGTGAATTAAATTGAGGAAATATTTAGGACTCAATGGGTAGAAGGAACCCATTGATGAAATCCCACATACTTGGAGATGAATTTCTTGAAGAACTCCTTGGATCTTGTGCATAAATTTGAGGAACCCTAAGTTGGATTTTGAAGAAGAAAACCACCCTTTCTTTGTTCTCCTTCTATGTACTGTATTAAATTTTGGGTTTATGAGGAATTTGGGAAATTTAACCTTATATTCCAATTTTGAAAAGGCCTAAACAACGTGGGTTGGGTGTTAAATAAGTGGGAAAAGAACAACAATCCCTTCTGAAAATTTTTAGAAATTTCTGGGAAACAGTGGCAATGACTAGGCTATGACTCGTTGGGTCTAGTCACCGGTCTTGGCCTGGAGTCCTGAATTGAGGACCTAAGCCTTGAGTTGTTACTGTTATTACAATGAATCCTTGTCTAATGACTCATTTAGTCAGAGAACGAGTTGTCATGAAGGGTTATTGTCAAGGGGCTGATTTTTTGGTCCCTCACTACGGTAAGAATGAGTCCTCAATATGACTTATTATGTCAGACAATGATTCACTGCGAGAGTCATTATCACTGGCAGTTTGATAGTTCCTTAGAAGTTTTTCCCCAAATTTTTACCACAATATCAAATTAATACGAGACTGGTAGTGTTGGAAAGCTAATTAAATAGTCTACTTCTTATGGGCCTAGAGCTTAAAACTTAAGGTATTACAATATCTCTCCCTTAGGATCATTCATCCCCGAATGAAACTAACTAAGATGCAAGGCTAGGGGAAAGCTAAAATTTTACACTGAACACTTACAAGATGAACCATGATTTGATAACTGAATCTATAACTGATGCATGAACTGATCCAAACTCATGAATGCATGGTATCACATGAAAATAGATGGATAGCCTTAGATGGAAAGAATTAATTAACTAAGGGAACTATTAGCTCAAGTGGGTATTGAGTTTTAAGAGAAAAGTTGGTGTTCCTTGGTCATAAAATCTGTATCTACTTCACAAGTAGCTCCCTCAACTGATTAACTTCTCCACAGAACCTTTACCAAAGCAACCTCTTTGTTCCTCAACCTAGAAGTCTGACAATCAAAGATTGTAACTAGGACCTCTTCATAAGAGAAACTATCTTTCACGCTCATACTCTCTAAAGTAATGACTGTTGATGGGTCACCAATGCATTTATTTAACAATGAAACATCCATGACTGGATGTACTGATGCTAAATCTGTAGCAACTCCAACTCATAGGCTACTTTACCATAATAGTTCAAAATCTTATAAGGACCCACATAGCGGAGACTGATCTTTCCCTCCTACTCAATCTCTTTACCCTTTTAATAGGAGAAACCTTTATGTCGACAAAATAACCAACCTCAAACTCAAGATCCCTTCTTCTCACATCTACATAGGATTTCTTATGACTCTGAGTAGTTTTTAGCCTTTCTCTTATCAGCTGAACTTTCTCTATTGCCTCACCTATCAAAGTAGATTCATCAACCTCAAACTAAATAATAGGAGATATACACCTCCTACCATAAAGTGCCTTAAACGGGGCCATCTAAATACTAGAGTAATACCTATTATTGTAAGAAAATTAAATCAAAGGCAAGTGATCATCGTAACTACCCTTGAAATCAATCACGCATGCTCTCAACATTTACTCTAAGTTATAAATGGTCCTCTCTGTCTTACCATCTAATTATGGGTGAAAGGCCATATTAAGATAAACTTGAGTACCAAGACCCTTCTGAAAAGTTTTCCAAAATTGAGAGGTAAAATGGGTACCTCTCTCTAAAATAATGGTCAAAGGGACTCCGTGTAATTTTACCAACTCCATAAGATAGAGCTTAGAATAATTATCTTCTGAATTTGAAGTGTTAATGACAAGAAGTGGGCTGAATTAGTCATTCGGTCCATGGTTACCCAAATAGAAACATGTTGTTAATGATTATGAGGTACCTTTGTAATAAAGTCCATATTCACCACTTCCCACTTCCAGGTAGGAATACTGAATTCTTGAAGTACATAATTGGGTCTATGGTGATTAACATTAACCTGTTGGCCATTTGGAAACCTTTCCATGAATTTTGTAATATCCTTCTTCATGCCTTTCCACCAATAGACTTCCCGCAAATCATGTTACCTCTTAGTGGCTTCTGGGTGAACAGAATACCAAGAACTGTAAGATTCTTCTAATATCTATTATCTCACACCATCAACATTTGGAATACATATTTTTCCTTGATAACAAAGAATATCATCTCCTCCTTGGGAGAAAATTTCACGACCCGAACTAAGGCCTAGTCGTGATGGATATCTCAAGCCCACCATGGATCGGAGGACACCCCTTTAGCCTAACATCAAGAGCATAATAGTAATAAAAATAAAGTGGAAGCCAATCAAATTGATTATATTAGTCATTGGAATCAATAAATCAAAGAATGGTTCAAAGAATTCAAATAACAATCCCCACAATTTTCCACAAAAGCCTCTAAAACTAGAACAACATCTAAGTCGGGACATTCCCCTGACTATGACCAAAAAGAATCCAAAAGAACTATGAAAATAAATAAAGAATAATGAAATGACAAGGCCTTTTGAAGTATAAAGGAACACTACTTCATATCAACTCAACAGACGTGCTCAACGTCCTAACTATAATACCCATTATTTTCCTAGCTCAATTTAGCTCTCATTACATGAGAATTTCAATATTAAAATTTCAATAAACATAGAATTTTTCCATTTTAAGACTTTCCAAAGTGTAGGAAACTCAGTAAGCTTTCCAACACTATAAAGTTCACCTAAATCTGATATCCGGGTGAGAAGTTATGACCCTTTTAGTAAAATAGTATGTCAAATTGAGCATCATCGCGTCGCAGAGACAGGTCAAATGGCATTCATCAATTCCCAGTGAGACATCGCAATTCAACACATTGTGGTGAAGTTCTAGTTCCCAATTGCAAATTTCCAGTGTGTCAACACGATAAAGGCACGTTGCGCCAATGCCCATTTTCGCAATTGTCATTTTCCAGTAGCCCAACGAGATACCACTAGATCGCACCAAAATAGAATTTTGTGATGGTTCATTTTGAACAATTTTAGCTGACTTCCAATTGCTAACTTCAATGCCAACGCATCACGGTGAAGGCTAAAATCGAAAATCTAGTGATGAAAAATTTAATTCTTTTCAGGGGTAATTTGATCTTTTCTATGACCCTAATCAATGTAAACACGTAATTTAACCCCCAATAACCTAGTTAAGTCAGTATTTTATTTAATTTTCCCCCAAATCAAGAATGCTCTCTCAATTAACAAAACCCTAGACTTCAAGGATCAAGACTAATCCTCAAGAATCCCACCAAGAAACTTTAAGAACTCATCTTTCAAGGTATGTTAATCCAAGAACCTTTTTTTTGCAAGAATATAAGTTTTTGAATTTATGATTTTCATGCTTGAAATAGATTGTATGCATATTTATGATGCTGTTTAGGTTTCAATCCATGATTAATCAAGTATCATGAAATTATGATAGCATATGTGGTGAATTATGTGATTCTTATGTTAAATCCTTGAATTTACAAGTTGAATGTTGTATATATGTTTATTATTATGTAAAATAATCATTCTTCCCAAGTGTTTATTAGAATGCCTATGTCAATTGAATAGAACAATCATGACAAGTTAGCATGTGTTTTCATGTAAAAGGTCTTGCCTTGAAAGTGTTTGACAAAATGTCTCGATGAATGAATCATGACTAAGTGACAAACTAGTATGCTTTTGAGATTGTATCATGTCTTACTATTGATGATATCGAGTCCTAGGGGTATTTAATACCTGAATCTAGTTGTTTACCTAGAATTATAGTAGCTATACAATAGTCATAGTAACGTCACGAACAGAAGTACTCAGGAAATTCAAGAATTCAGTGAAACTCTATCCAGTTTTAGTTCAGTTTAATAATCAGTGTCATTTAATTGGGAGTAGGATTCAGCACCGAGAGAACCAAAGGATGGGGGCTCACCTGTCAGTAGAGGGTGTGATCCTTAGTAGTAGTCTTTATGTTCTAGAACTACATAGCCAACATAGGTTGAGATATTAACTTTCTAGTTGAGGGTTGATAAGGTGTTTACCTACTAGTTAAGGGTAATACCATTCTCATCAGGGAACCTGCTAGTAGAGGGTGACCCTTAGTCTTTTGAGTTGACATTTTAGTAGATCCACACAGCCAGTGTCTATACCCATGGTACGATACTGACACCCTTTTAACTGGGGTTACAAGTTGGACCCCAATTAATTTAGAGAGGAGCATGTCGGTTTGATGATTACCTCTCATAGTTTTTGTTTTAGTCTCAACATAGAACTCAGTCTTGTTCTATAAAATCAGTACTGTCAGAAATAGTCTTTCATTATTGGAAATTCAGTTATCAGTAATCTCAGATATTAGTTAATCAGTTATCAAAACTTAGTGCTCAGTTTCAGTACAAATCTCAAACATAGTATATATGTATATGCATAGTAATGTATAATCATTGTTTATAGTAGCTTTAGTTATCTATGTACTATCATTCAGTTATATTCATATCACTCATTCAGTTACTATTCAAACATAGGAACTCATGCATATTAGTCTTAACTTATCTATCATACCAATACATTCCTTGTACTTATCACATACTCTTTTCTTGTGCTATGATGTATCATATCATAGGTTCGAATGCTTAGGTTCTTGACTGCGCTTAGCTAGATTCAGTTAGCAGCAACAGATTCAATTTATCATAGGATATTATTTATTTCAGAATTTTAGTGGATTCAAAATTTTATTAGTCAAAGTTAGTTGGGGGGATTATCCCATTAGCTTTGTATTCAGACAGTTCAATAGAAACTTTCCAGACTAGACTAGTTCAGACAGTATTCAGTTTTCAGATGTTATTATCAGTTGCTATATTTTTTTCGTATTAAGATTATGAAACTTATGAATTTCATCCTAACTTTGCATTATTTCAATATTATTATTCTGTGCTCACAACAGTACTAGTCAGGGGTTAGCTTATGGTCCTTAGAGGTCGTAAGTACTGTGTGATGTTCGGGGTGCAGACTCGGGGCATTACAAACTTGGTATTAGAGTATAAGGTTCAACAGAGTCCTAGGGAGTCTGGAATCCATGTAAAGTAAAGTATTGTGCATGGGTGTGAAGTACATTACACTTATGGGCAAGAGGCTATGAGGTGTTTTAGAAAAAGTTTCCCTTCTTTTAGTATTCATGTCGTGTGAGTGAGCACGAGCTCAATTTAAACTCTCAGTCTAATTCATTTCTTCCTTCTATTTACAAAGAATGCCTCCCAAAAAGACCAACGAAAGAAGAACTGGAAACCATCCAGCACCTCTACCCATTCAGGACGATCCCCTGACGAGCATACTCCCATACAGAATTTAGAGCTACGTTCACCACTCTAACCCATTTTGTAGCAGCTCAAAATAAACAAAGAGTTGTTGATCAGGCGAACCCAGTGTCTAATACTCCTGCAATCAGGATTTAGGATTTTACCCGAATAAATCCTCTCTTATTTTTAAAACTAATTCTGAAGAGGAACCACAAGAGTTCCTCGATCAGGTGTAGAAAGTCACAGATATTGTGGGACTGAATTCCAATGAGAGTGTTGATTTAGCTACCTATTAGCTACAAGATGTAGCTAATACATGGTTTAAGCAGTGGAAGGTAGACAAGGGAAAAGATGCAGAGCCCATAGAATGGGAAGAGTTTGCTACTGCTTTTCTAGATAGATTCTTTTAATTAGAGTTGAGAAAATACAAGGTGTTAGAGTTCAATAATATCAGTCAAGGCAACATGAGTGTGAAAGAGCATTCCTTCAAGTTAACTTAGTTAGCCAGGTATGCTCCCCATGTAGTGGCAGATAATAGGTCCAGAATAAGCAAGTTCGTATCTGAGATATCGAAGAGTATGGTCAAAGAGTGTAGAACTCTGATGTTAATTAAGGAGATGGACATATCCAGGCTAATAGTCCATGCTCAGTAGATATAAGAGGATAATAATAAGGAGAGAGAGAGAAAACAAGAAAGCTAGAACAGGTAGCTTCAATTTCACTCAGCCAAAGTCAGAAGGCGGTAATCGTTCCTATTTTTATCCAAAATATTTGGTTCCAGCTCCATCCTCAGCCAGTGCTCCCACACCTAAGTTTAGAAATGGTAAGAAAGGTAGGGAGCCAGGCTTTAAATCTTATAGTAGTGTTCGTAGTGCTCGAACAAATCTTCTTTGCCAAAAATATGGCCGAAACCATCAGTGTGTCTGCGAAGATGGAAGTGATATATGTTTTAGGTGTGGAAAGATAGGACATAGGTTCAGAGTTGTCCTCATTCAGCTTTATAGGTTCAGTACAATTATCCCCCAGCTCAGTCCGGTTGCTCGAATCAATAGGGTGGCACTGAAGTAGGCAACGCCCAAACATACTTTATGTACTTCATTCCAGATAAGATTAGGAAATTTCTCCTGATGTGGTCAGCAGTGCGTTACAGATCTTCTATTTATATGTTTATGACTTATTAGATCTAGGAGCTTCTTTATCTTTTGTAACTCCTTACATAACGTCAACTTTAAAGTTAGACCAGAAATCTTAACAGAACGTTTCTCAGTCTCTACCCTAGTGGGTCAGTCTATCATAGCCTGGTGGGTATACAGGAACTGTCCGGTTATGATATTTCAGAAAGTCACTTCAACAAACTTAGTAGAGTTAGAGATGATGGATTTTGATGTCATTCTTAGCATGGATTGTCTCTATTCGTGCTATGCCTCAGTTGACTATAGAAATAAAGTTGTTTATTTTCAGTTTCCAATTGAACTGATCCTTGAATAGAGGGGTAGTACTAGAGGGCTTAAGGGTCAGTTGATTTCATGACTTAAAGTAAGAAAAATAATATCCAAGGGATGTGTCTATCATCTTGTGTGAGTCAAAGACTCTAGTTCAGAGACCCCTAGTCTTGAGTCAGTTTCAGTAGTAAATGAATTCACAGATGTGTTTCTAGAGGATCTTCCCAGAGTTCCTCCCATAAGGGAAATCAACTTTTAAATAAACTTTTTTCCAGACACTCAGCCTATATCTATTTTGCCATACAGAATAGAACCAACTAAACTTAGAGAGTTAAAAGAATATTTAAAGGACCTTTTAGATAAGGGGTTTACCAGACCTAGCATTTCCCCGTGAGATGTACTAGTCTTATTCGTGCGTAAGAAAGACAGTTCACTCAGAATGTGTATAGAATACCATCAGTTGAAAAAAGTTACAGTCAAGAAAAAATACCCACTTCCTAGAATCGATGACATATTTGACCAACTTCAGGATGCTAGTTATTTTTCTTAGATAGACCATAGATTCGGCTATCATCAGCTCAGAGTCAGAATGTGACATTCTAAAAATAGTTTTCCAAACTCAGTATGATCACTTAGAGTTTCTAGTCATGTCCTTTGGTCTTACAAATTCCCCAGTAGCCTTCATAGACTTAATGAATTGCATGTTGAAGTAGTACTTGGACATGTTTATCATTGCCTTCATTGATGACATTCTTGTCTATTACTATAGCGAGAATGATCATGCAGATTACCTCAAAATTGTACTTCAGACTCTTAGATCCCATCAGTTGTTCACCAAATTTAGTAAATGTAAATTTTGGATAAGGTTAGTAGCATTCCTTGGTCATGTTGTTTTTGGTGATGGCATTAGAGTTGATTCTCAAAAGACTAAGGTGGTGAGAAACTGGCCTAGACCCATTTCTCCATTAGATATCAAGAGATTCTTTGGTTTAGCTGGCTATTACTGATAGTTTTTTGAAGGGTTTTCATGTATTGTATCCCCCATGTCCAGATTGACTAAGAAGAAAGTCAATTTTTAGTGGTCAGATTCTTGTGAAAAAAGTTTTCAGGAGTTGAAGACTTAACTTACTACAGCCCTAATTTTTTATGTTACCTGATGATTCAAATGGGTTTGTTGTGTACTGTGATGCATTCAGAGTTGGTTTGGGTTGTATTCTAATGCAGAGAGGTAAGTCATAGCCTATGCCTCTAGACATCTTAAGCCCTATGGAAGAAATTAACCCACCCATTATCTTGAATTAGCAGTTGTTGTGTTTGCCTTAAAGATTTGGAGGCATTATTTGTATGGGGTGAATGTTGATATGTTCACAGATCACAAAATCTTGCAGTATGTGTTCTCTCAGAAATATTTGAATTTGCATCAGAGAAGGTGGTTAGAATTGTTGAAAGATTATGATATATGTGTTTTGTATCATCCGAGCAAGGCAAATATAGTGGAAGATGTTCTCAGTAAGTTGTCTATGGGTAGTATTGCTCATATTGAGGATGGTAAGAAGAATTTAGTTTAGGAAGTTCATTAGCTTGCCCGACTAGGTGTCCGCTTGGTCGATTCAGTAGAGGGCTGTGTGTGGGTGTAGAATAGTTCAGAACTATCTCTGGTTTCTCAAGTGAAGAAAAAGTTGGATAGAGATCCTAGTCTAGTTAAGTTAAAAGATCCAGTCAGAGATCAGAATGTAGAGGTTTTATCCTAAGGGGGAGATAGTGTGCTGCATTACCGGGGTCGGTTATATGTGGCAAGTGTAGATGACTTGAGGCAAAAAATTCTTGCTGAAGCACACAGTGCATGTTACTCGATCCATCTAAGGTCCACAAAGATGTACCATAATTTGTGGGAGATCTATTAGTGGTGTGGCATAAAGCGGGATATCACAGAGTTTGTATCTAAGTTCTCTACATGTCAGCAGGTTAAGATTGAGCACTAGAAGCCTAGTGGATCCATGCAGGAGTTCAGTATCCCCACATGGAAATGGGAAGAATTAAATATGGACTTTGTGATGGGTTTACCTCGTACTCTCATCAGTATGATTCGATTTGGGTTGTCATCGTCAGGATGACTAAATCTACTCATTTCTTGCTAGTCCACACTTCCTATTCAGCTGAGGACTATGCCAAACTCTATATCAGAGAGTTAGTTAGGTTACACGAAGTTTCAGTATCCATTATTTCAAATAGAGGTACCCAGTTTACCTCTCATTTTTTGGAAAGCATTCCAAAAGGGTATTGGTACCCAAGTTCACCTCAGTACAACTTTTCACCCTCAGACATATGGTCAAGAATAAAGAACCATTCATACTCTAGAAGATATGTTAAGAGCATGCGTTATTGATTTTAAAGGTAGTTGGGATGACTACTTGCCTTTGATTGAATTTGCATACAATAACAACTACCATTGTAGTATTCAAATGGCTTCGTTTGAAGGTCTTTATGGGAGGCGATGTAGATATCCCATTGGTTGGTTTGAAGTAGGTGTGGCCACAATTGCAGGGCCTGATTTAGATTTTGATGACTTAAAGAATGTTCAGTTGATCAGAGAAATACTTAGGGCAGCCTAGAGCCGATAGAAATTGTATGTAGATATGACGAGAAAGGGTCTCGAGTTTGAGATTGGTGATTTTGTGTACTTGAAAATCTCTCCCATGAAGAGAGTAAAGAGGTTCGGCAAGAAGGGAAATCTCAGTCCCTATTATGTCGGTTCTTTCATAATTCTCAGTCATTTTGGAAAGGTAGCTTACGAGCTTGAGTTGCCTTTAGACTTAGCTTTAGTGCACCTAGTATTTCATCTCTACTTGATAAAGAAATGAATTAGTGATCCATCAGTTGTAGTCCTCTTAGAGGGTGTAGATATTCAGAATGATCTTTCTTTCAAAGAGGTTCCAGTCCAAATCCTTGATCGTCATATTTGTAGAATAAGGAACCAAGAAGTTCCCTTGGTCAAAGTTCTCTGGCGGAACAAGTATATTCAGGGAGATACTTGGGAAGAAAAAATAGATATGCAGACCAAGTATCCCTACCTCTTCTCCATATACTCAGACTCAGCTTGAGGTAATAGTCTTCCTTGGATTTACTCAGTTCCATGTTCATTTACAGTTACAAACTTGGTATAAGTTACCATTGCATAGCATCTTCATGACAGTCATGCATCCATGAATCAATTTTAGTCATGTATTTCATGCTTTAGTTATGCATGTTTTGTATGTAAAATCATATCTATCAGTATTTCTCACCTTAGTCAGTCTCATTCGAGGATGAATGTTCCTAAGGGGGAGATATTGTAATACCCCATATTTTCGTAGCTCAGTTTAGATCTCAGCATATGAGAATTTGAATACACTTAGAATTTTTTTGGTTGAATATTTATGAAAGTGTAGGAAAATCAGTAAGCTTTCCAACGATATAAAGTTTGCCTACATCTGATATTCGAGTGAGAAGTTATGGACCTTTTACTAAAATATTATGTCAAATTGAGCATCATCGTGTTGGAAGACATGACAAAATAGCATTCATCAGTTTCCAGTGAGACACCACGATTCTAGTGCATCGCGATGAATTTCTAGTTCCTAATTGGAAATTTCCAGTGTGCCAATGCGATAATGGCGCATCACGCCAATGTCTTAAAGGGAATTTCATGATGGTCCATTTTTGAATAGTTTCAGCTGACTTCCAGTGGCTCACCGTAATACCACCGCATCGTGATGAAGGCCAAAATTGAGAATCCAATGGCAAAAATTAATTTTTTTCAGTGGTAATTTGGTCTTTTCCACGGCCCTAATAAGTCTAAACACGTGATTTAACCCCTAATAACCTAGTTAAGTCACTATTTTATTCAATTTTTCCCAAAATCAAGAACACTCTCTCAATTAACAAAACCCTAGCCTTCAAGGATCAAGAGCATTCCTCAAGAATCCCACCAAGAAACTTCAAGAACTCATCTTTCCAAGTATGTTAGGTGTTCATCCATGGGCCCTTACCATCCATGGAGTCCAAGAATTCTTTTTTTTCAAAAATACAAGTTTTCAAATTTATGATTTCCATGCTTGAATTAGATTTTATGCATGTCTATGATGTCTTTTAGGTTTTAATCCATGATTAATTACAAGTATCATGAAATTACGGTAGTATGTGTGGTGAATTATGTGATTCTTATGTTAAATTCTTGAATTTACAAATTGAATGTTGTAACCATGATATTTATATATGTTTATTATTATGTGAAATAATCATGCTCCACAAGTGTTTGTTAGAATGCCTATGTGAATTGAATAGTGCAATCATGACAAGTTAGAATATGCTCCCATTCATGTACAAGTTCATGCCTTGAAAGTGTTTGACAAAATCTCTCAATGAATGAATCATGACTAAGTGACTAGCTAGTAGGCTTTTGAGATTGTGCCATGTCTTACTATTGATGCTATCAAGTCCTAGGGGTATTTAATACCTAAAATCACACTATTTACCTAGAATTACAGTAACTATATAATAGTCTCAGTAATATCACAAACAGAAGTGCTCAGTTAGTTCTAGAATTTAGTGAAACTCAGTCCAGTTTTAGTTCATTTTAATAATCAATGTCAGTCAGTTGGGAGTAGGATTCAGCATCGAGAGAACCCAAGGATGGGGGCTCACCTGTCAGTAGAGGGTGTGATCCTTTAGTAGTAGTACTTGTGTTCCAGAACTATGTAGTCAGCGTAGGTTGAGATATTAAGCTACCAGTTGAGGGTTGATAATGTGTTCACCTTCCAGTTGAGGGTAATACCATTCTCATTAGGGAACCTTCTAGTAAAAGGTGACCCTTAGTCCTTCGGGATGATGTTTTAGTGGATCTAGAAAGACAGTGTCTGTACCCATGGCACGATACTGACATCCTTCCAACTGGGGTTACAGGTTGGACCCCAATCAATTCAGAGAGGGACATATGGGTTAGACGATTACTTCCCACAGTTTTAGTTTTAGTCTCAACATAGAACTCAGTTCGGTTCAACAAAATTAGAATTGTAAGAAACAATCACTTAGTTATCAAAAATTTAGTTATCAGTAATCTCAGATATTAGTTACTCAGTTATCAGAACTCACTACTCAGTTTCTGTATAAATATCAGACATAGTATATATTTATATGTACGGTATTGCATAATTAGTGTTTACAGTAGCTCAGTTATCCATGTACTCTCATTCAATTATATTCATATCACTCAGTCTGTTACTGTTCCTACATATGAACCCATGTGTATTAGTCTTACCTCATTTAGAAAACCAGTACATTCCACGCACTAATCATATACTTTTTTCTTGCGCTATGATGTATCATATCATAGGTTTGGACGCTCAGGATCTTGACTGCGCTTAGCCAGATTTAGTTAGCAGCAGCAGATTCAGTAGTGAGTCCTTATCCATCAAGGATATTATTTATTTCAGTATTTCAATGGATTCAACATTTTATTAGTCGAAGTTAGTTGGGGGCTTGTCCCATCAACTCTGCATTTAGACAGTTCAGTAAAGGCTTTCCAGATTAGACTAGTTTAGATAGTATTTAGTTTTCAAATGTTATTATCAGTTGCTATCTATTTTTTCAGTATTTAGATTATGAACCTTATGGAATTTCATCCTAACTTCCACATTATTTTATTATTATTATTCAGTGCTCACAGTAGGTAGCAGTCAAGGGTTAGCTTATGGTCCTTCGGAGTTGTAAGAACCGTGGGACATCGGGGGTGTAAACTCGGGGTGTTACACTAACGCTTCTCAAGAGAAACAAAAAACCCTTCGGACCTTACGTTATGAAATGATGTATCATCTATTAATGGTCGGAGGGATAAATACTGGTATGTAACTTAGGGAATATAGATATAAATAATGCAAACACCAAAATCCAGTCATAAACCATACGCACCATATTCATATATGTCACGACCCAAACTAGGGCCTGGCCATGACGTGTAACTCAATTCCGCCCTGGATCTTAGACAACCCCCTTAACCCAACCTCAAGAGCACAATAAAAGTAATAATAAACAATGCAGAACCTAGCTAAATAGAAATAAGAAAATGATTGAAAAACTCATTGACACTAAGAGTCAAAAAAATAACAACCCATCCCACATTTGTCCACAATAGCCTCCAAAACCAGACTACCAAATAGGTCGGGACATACCCATGAACATGACCAAAAGATCCAAAAGTAATGAGTCAAAATAAAAGAATATGGAAATGATAAGTCCTTCCGAAGGATGGAGGCTCACCACCCCACTTTAACTCTACGAACATACTAGTCTACCTAACACTGCACAGGGGTAAAAAAGTGTCTTAAAACTCTACATTATGAAACAATATAGCATCCGGGGATGGTTAGCAGGGTGAGCGCTATCATGTTACTTAAAGAAGTGATAAAATAATGACATGTACAAATTAGTCCAAAAAACAAATGCACACATTCATATATTCATATATATAGGATACCGGGAAAGGGAAGGATCAAGCATAAGATTTAAATCATTATCTTGGATGGTGTAGCTCTAACCATCCTAAAAATACCCATGAGATATATGGGTCTGACCTTTCCAACCGAAAAGGCCCCAATGCATGTTTTCTGAATGAACCAAAGAAATTTGAAGAACAGCCAAAGCCAATAAGGCTCCAAACATTTCAAAATATATGTATAAAGTGTGAAATATGCACACGATCATAAAGGCCCCCACACCAGCAAATGTGGTTTCAAGTATTGGTCTCCCTGGGACCTCCACCATCCACGACAAGCTACACAATCCGCTTTAAGCCCAAATAAGAAAAATTTAGCACATAATACCAACCATTAACCCAGGAGTTATTCATTAAGGCACTAACCACTTGGTATCGCCATACCAATATGCTTGCAAGCTAAATCACAAATGCCAAATCAATTCACACAACCACATTGACTCCAAAGTTCCATTAAAGTCCAATCCATAGCCTCGAAGGCCATCTAAATCTATTTAAATAACTATTTATCCAATAATGTAACATATTGAATTCAAAAACAAGTTAAACTATGCAATTTTACCTAATTTAAATCAAATTCATAAAGTGGGTTGAGGTTCATATTCCAAGCCAAAATTCATCCGATTAGGTGAAACCCATGTTCCCCATTACAACCATTTAATTAAAGAACCAATTCAGTCCCAAAAACACTAATTTAAAACATGAATAATCAATTCAAATCATGTAAATCATTTACAACTAAAACCCTTCAACCCAGTTTCAAACCTATAATTTAAATGACATAGAAATCCATTAAATAAATACCACAATGAAATATTAAAGTTTGGGAAAGAGAAACATGCCTTAAACATATAAGAAATCATAATCAATTTGAAGCTTGGAGGCCAAATGATGAATCATCTATGGAACCCTTGAATTTTCTTGGGTTTTGAGTTGAGAGTGAAAGAGAGTAATTTGATGTTTGAAAACTAAATGAAATAAGAATATTTTAAGTTTAAGGTTCGTACAAGGTAAAAAGACCCAAATACCCCTTATTCCAAGTTAGAAAATTTAAAACTGCACAAAAATTATGCCTTGGCGTGGCACGCCAATATCGCTGAGGTTATACACCATGTCACACCAATATTGTGGAGGGTAACCTCCATGACACACCAAAAATGCAAAGGCTCACTACCTCGATGTTCCAAAATTACCCCAAACCCTTTTTAAAAATTCTGAAACCTCCCTTGAATACCCCTTTAATATCCCTAAACATAATTCAAGTAAAACATCTATAGTTCAAACACGGAAAAGTCAAAAATAAAATAATGGTTCATCCTTATTTTGCATAAGTGTGGGATCCAAAGCCTACTTTTCCTTCACCTCAGCACCAAGAGATAACTTGATGACTTCCTAAATAATAACTCTCCCATCTTTAGAGTCTAAAAGATGAACTCCCAAGTTAGCCAATCTGTGAATGTCCTTCACTAATCCTCTTTTCTCCTCATTAACATATGATAAGATCCCTATGGATAACCTTCTAAGAGCATCAATAACAATGTTAGCTTTCCCTGGATAGTAGTGCAAGATCATGTCATACTCCTTAAGCAATTTAAGCCATTGTCTTTGCATGAGATACAACTCTTTATAGTAAACACATAATGCAAGATCTTATAATCTAAATAGATATTCACATGCACCTCATACAGATAATAGTGCTAAATCTTCAAAGCATGTTTACTTTACAATGAACCTATTTAGTCCCTGGTCCTCCTAAGACACTATGTACCTCAAATAAGGTAAGTCTCCTAAGTTGAGGGTATCTATTATAGGGGTGCATAGGAGAAAACGAGGATGAAGAAAGTTGTGTAGAATAAAAATAGTTGAAACATGGATAGGTGTGGTAAAAAATAAAAGAAAAAGAAAAGTTGCAATGAAAGGAAAAAGAAATACGCAACACAAAATTTTAGGAGGGGTCTTAACTTTTCAACACAATTTCATTAAACACAGATACTCAGCATAATCCACAATCAAAGCATGTTTCCAAACTCACAAATCAATTTCAAAATTAAAATTCATTACAAATTAATTTCAAAAGTATTACAAAAATTAATAAAAATAATCTTCTGCCATAGGTGCAGATTTTTTCCCTATTTCAGCACCTTGTTAGCATCAAACCTGTAAGTCATAACAGACATTTAGCTACTTATATTTTTCAACTATTCCTATATATTCATAATCGGATATACCCCCACCCCAGCTAAAAATCCTTGCACTATCCCCAGTGCTAAAAAATGTATAGTAAGGATGAAAGGTTATACCTAGATGCTCAAGGCGTCGGATCAACAACATCAGTATGTGGTCCCTCAGGTTAGGTCCCACCGTCATCATCAATCATACTATCAACCAAGATTGAATAAGTAATAATGGTCAGGGGAACAATACTATCCCCCTTAGCATCAATAATTGGTGGTTTATCAGCTACAACCGCCATCTCATGGATCCTTATCTCTCGGTCCTACTCATCTTGAAGACTATCTACTTTATCTTTATTCAAAGCTTATTTATCGTTGCGCCTTATCTTTTTCTTTACTCTTCTTTCATCTTGGGTCTAATCAAATTTCGACTCTGGAATAGACTAAATATTAAAAACATGGATAGTAGGCACCACTATCTCAATCATGGGCTCCGAAACCACCGATCTATCATATAGCTCAGAGATCATCTTGTTAATTTTAGCAACCTCCAATCTAATCCCAATAATATAAGGTGTCTTCCCACTACTCAACTATTGAGTAATCCTTGACTCAAATACATATAGCTTCCTTTGGACCCGTCTGTCCTAGTTTATACACTGTGTATCAAGCCATGGATTCATGACACCTTCTATGTGATTGACTTTCACCTCTAGTATGGCTAATTTGGTCAAGATCTTAGTCCACATTTCTTATGAAATTATAATATTTCCAGAAGGCATACCTTATGGCCGAGGTAGCAAAGACTGAACTGAAGAAAGAGCACTAGAAGTACCCACTGTATCAGTCTACATATTCTCTATCTGCTTACCCATCTCAGCTTTTTCAACAATCTCAACCCGACTACTCTACTAGAATATATCAGCCATCAAATCTGCTACTTGCCTTACTTATCGGGCCAAAGGGTTGGCTACGTCTCCGATTAGGCCTAAGTCAATGGTGTTCGTGGCCTCTAACATCTCATTGATACCTAGGAGTTCTTATACTCTTGCAGCTAGGCACATCTGTATGATCGTGTAAGGATATACAGTAGAGACTTATCAGCTTCTACCGCTTGGTCTCTCAACTCTCGAGATAAGAATGTGCCAATATCAAAGTTGTAGTCGGCTTGAACCCAACTATCATAGCTGCTTGGACTGAGCTCAAAATATTATCTCCCAAGGTTGGACAAAGCCTGTGTCGGGCGAATGTCTACCATGCCTGAACCTCAAAGTTAAGAGTGTTCTTCTCAATATTTTAGTAGACCACCCCTCGGCCTCCAACTACTGATACAAAATTTTGTCCATTCGAAGCTATTTGCTCCTTAATCCATCTAAAGAGATCAATATTTTCCTCAGAACCCAGCATTCTCCAAGTGATTTTTCTTATTTTTCTATTCGATAGTCTATCTCTTCAGTGTTTACCAGAGGTTGATACTCTAGTCTATACAAAAACTAACCAATAATATGTGGTGAAATATACACCGTACTCCCTAAGTGCAAGTGAAGCAGCTGGCTTACCTCATTTCCACAGTTGAACCTGTGGATATTTTCTTTGTATTTCACCCTCGTATGTCGCATAAAATTCTCATACTAGTACCTCACAATATTTCTCAGGCGCTCTCGTCATCTATTCAAAGGCATACTGCCTGAAGAACTCCTCAAACCTGGGTAACTCTGACATCCCAGTAGTAATCAGCCTCTACTCTAAATACAACACCTATTTTATATTTTAACCTCAAGGTCTACTGAATCCATTGTTAAATATCTCCTGCATACTAGGGTACCTAAATCATTCAACGATGGGCACTAGAGCAATGGTACATGCAAGTGGAGGGTCCTGTCTATCAATCAGGGTAGACTTGACCTCATCTGTACTATGGACATTCTCAAAACTATCTTTGTACAAACTAGATTAAGCATCATCATCCACATCATAAGGTGGTGGTGTGTACGGAGTAGAGACGGTTGGGTTCCTTATACGTAGACCTTGTGTAAGTATGTCCTTTGGGGGTGCAACCTTCTTCCCCTTGTCAGCCTTTTTCCCTTATGGGGAAGCCTTTCCCATTGTTGTACCTTCGTATAGGTCACCGCTACTATTGGATGACACAGTAAACTCAGAACTAGTTGATTCCAAACTATTAGTTGGTGCCTTCTTGTTACCCTTCTTGGCTACTTTCTTAGTAGCTGATGTATTCTTTGGAGGCATGGTACTTGAAAGTATACATTAATTAAAAACTAAATAAAGAAAAAAATACAAAAGTAAGAAATAACAGTTTTGTGTGCATGTTCTATTAAGGGTGCGAGTAAGGGTACTAGTTGTATCTACTAGGTGTGACTAGTATGAATGAGTCATGTCATACACAGTGCACGAACAATTTCTCACTGGTCTGCTTACAACTCCTTCTAAATAGTCGTACCGGCAAGTTAAGACTCATTACCAATAGTCGTAAGCAGATTAGAAATATTTTATAAGATATTATTACTCCTAAGTTATTATGACTTCAAGCGTATGAGTCGTATGGTTTGGGTAAGATTCGTTTAAGTAAGTTGTATCCATTCCAAAACTTTAAATTTGTTAGACTTCCATGTTTTAAGTGGGTACTAGTCCTATTATGACCTGTTACTAGTGGGTATGAGTCATAAGGAGTCTTGTATCCACTGTAATATAGAAGTCCAACTCTAAAGTTTACCTCCAAATCAAAATCCCCATACTACCTATATATTGTAGAGTATTTTTACCTTATTTCAGTCAAAAACAACACACAATGACATACTAAAATTCAATAAAATTCAAGTGCATTCCTAATTTATCAATTTTAACCTAAACCTAAGAACTAGGGTTTCAAAATTCAACAACGAAGTGAAATCAACTCCAAACAAGTTCAAGAAATCTCACATTTTTCATTCAATGCATGATATCATGAATTTAAGTTCAAAATAGTTACTTGATTTGGTGAAATTAGAAGTTTCTTTAAGTATTCACTTGTTCTTTCCAAATTCATGTTTAGCTGGTGTGAGATGAAGAAATTAAGCAAAGTGGTGTGTGATTTCGAGTGTTTTCTAGTGATTATTTGCGTTGAAAGCTCAAAATTCTATCAGCTATGGGGTTTATTTAATGTTTTTATATCGTTTAGACATTTTTTTATTTTTGACTCAAGAGTTGGGTTTGGTTGACCCACGAACCTGACCTAGTAAGATTAGGTACGAGTTGTATGTATAAATCATACTGATGTTGGGTGTATTTATGCATTCTAACATCATTATTCTAGCCTTTTTAGACTTGTTTTGAGGATGAGTCATATAATATATAGGTTGATAATGAGATAAATGTGTATCATAGTGATGAAGTATGTGTTTATGATGTTAGGAATGAGTTCTAAAAAAGTTTGTGCTTAAAAGATTCATTTAGAGTTCAACCCGGAAAACTAGTGCTACTAGCTTGAGCTGGTACTTGACTAGTTAATTTTGGTTGATTCTATTGTGTTGAAAGCATACAATAATGAGTAGAATAAAGTGTTGGTAATGAACAAAGTTAAATTTGAATGAGTGTACAGCTAGAACAATAAATGAAAGATCAATGCAAACTAGCTTAGCTTAGCTCTTGTTTTGATTCGTCGTAATGGATGTAGTGTTGTGTTTTATTCTTAATTCGTATTTTGTGGTTGTGTAGGATGATTTTGGAGATGAATATGATGATATTTTTATGTTCATAAGTCTTGTAATTCATGGGAAATGCACCACAAGACAAGGGTTCAAGAGGGGAAACTCAACACTTAACAAAATTTCGGAGAGCCTGGGCAATATTGAGGCGCCGCCCCACCTGTAGTAGGGATGTATCAAGGGTGACACCTGACCTGGAGAGGGGGGTATACCCAGGGCTCCACCCCACCTAGTCCTATTCTCAACATCTGAAGGTTTTCTTGGCCAACATTGATTGAGATTACTCCTATACTATAAATACATGTTATATCACGTTTTTACATACTTTTTGATGTCCTGGAGAAGTGGAGGCTGCTCTACAAATTTTTTAGGTTTTATAATTCTTTAATTTAGTTTCTTTATGGTTTGTATCATCAATCCAAGAGATTGGATGATGAATATTTGCATTAAAGGTTAAAACTCCTTTTTTGGGGTTAAGGCCAAGATCATGACTACTTTCATTTTGAATTAAGTTTTTTGATTGACTTATCATTATTGGTTGCTTGTTTATTCTTGTTTTAACTATTTTAAGGATTAGCTATCCTTAGAATATATCAATTGTCAACCTAGTGATCTCAGGAGAGGGAATAGAAAGATAGAACAAGGGTATAAGCTAATATGGTTTGTGTTTCTTTATGAAATAAGGAAATCAAATTAGTATCTAGGACAGAGATGTACTTAGATTCCTTACTTGATTCACACGTAGAAATATATCTTAAATAACCTAATTGGATCATTACATTCCTGCTCAACGATGTAGATGTAAGGTTAAACTTACATAAACAATTAGAGGTTGGAAAACCATAATTATGTTATTAACCCTATGAATCAACAAACAAGATAAGCAAGTTAATTAAAGAAGGTCAATAGCGTAGTATGATTGTTGGTAAGCCTTAACCCTGGGCTTCTATCCATAGATTATGCTTAGTCATTATTTTTTTGCATTAGTTTAGTTTAGTTTTAATTTACAACTTTAAAACTTTATTTGGTCCTCTCCTCAATTGGTTAAACTATAATTAGATAGGCAGCAAATGCAAGTCCCTGATAGATTGATACTTCGGCTTCCTTGAAGCCACTTTACTACTTGATAAAACCACGAACACTTGCGTGTGCACTTGGGCGCTGTCAAGTTTATGGCGCCGTTGCCGGGGACTTGTAACTAGGCAACTATTTTATTTTTAGTTTTTCTATATTGAGTTGTAAATATTTTGTCTTTTTTAGCTTCTTTTTATTTTCTTTTATTTCGATTTATGATATTCTTCTTGAGATGTCAGCCTCGGATAGATGATTTTCAAGTGATGATGATTCTATATGGTGTATGGTTTGTAGTTAAAGTGGTCATTCTAAAGATTTGTATGTTGTCAAAGCCGATTCAGTAATGTTTGTGGGCTATGTTGAAAGGAAAAAATTATATAAACTACTATAATTGAACGGGGATGAATCAGTTACAAATTCAATCGTGGACCAACTACCAGCAGTTTCAGCAACAACAACAAAACATGCCGACCACAACTCAAACTAGCAACTTGGAAGAGTTGATGAAACAAATTTTTGGGTCTCATAATGAGTTGTTGGCATACATAAAGAACCAGAGGGAGGCTACAGAGTAATTGGATAATAAGCTGGAGGTAGATGCAGAGTTGAGTTCCCAACCTGTTGTAGATGAAGTTGCAGATAATTCGAGAAAGTCTGAGTACTCAAAAACTTAAATTGTTGAACGGTTGAGGAGATACCATGCCACCCTGTCTATAGTGTCTAAGCAAAGAAAAATATGAGGAGGATATTAGCCAATTTATGGACCAAACACAAGAATCGCAGCTACTCGATTGTCATCTTTATCTTAAGACTGAAATTCAGAAAGTGACTAAAAGTGAGTGTGTAAATTTTGAAGTAGAATTGGTTGGGCCTCAATCAAAGAAATTTTCCACATTATGTTTAGATGATGTATTGTATGTGAAATCATTTAAAATAGTGGAAGAGTGTGAAGATAAGGAATAAGAATTCTATATTCTTAATTTTTCACCGGATAAGAAATATAAAAACCACCTCAATTCAAGGACGAGTGATTCACTATGCACATCCTATTTCTCGGTTCTTTAATCCTTATACCACCTCCCTATGATTGAGGCAAATAGATGGATGCGATACTGGGTGTGAAATTTATATCCTCCTGGTGGAGGAAAAAGTTAATTTGGGTCATGCCGCGACACTAAATTGGGAGCTTCTTGGGAGGCAACCCAAGATAAGGTATGTTTTCTTTTTAGATTTTAGTTTTTAGTTTTTATTTCACGTAGTTTTTGTTTTTGATTGAGTCACAGGTTAATGGGAAGTTTGAGTACCCTAAACTTGAGCTAAAAAGCATGGAAAATACTGAGTGTGGAGTCCCATGGATCTCATTAATGCAAAAGATGCTACTAGCTAGACCTAGAGGCCTTAGAGAGTATTTCTATCTTATAACTTTTAAGTTCACTTTTGGGGACAAAGTAGATTTTTAAATTTGGGGTGGGGAAATTCCCAAATTATGGTTCAATTTAAATTTTTTTCTAGGATATGAATAAGTGAGATATTTAAGTTGGTGCTATTTTTATTGCATGGTGCAAGTTCTTTGTTTGGTAAAAGCAAGTTGATTGAGGGAATTTCTACTTTTGAGACTTTTAGGCTTATTTTTGTGACTCTTGTTTTTTTGGCTTAAATTTGAATTCATGCTATTGTTTGATTAAGCGTCTATGATGATCCTATTGAGTTGAGCATGTCCCATGTGTGTATAAGGTTTTTATATATTCCTTGTTACATGTGATGTCTAGAAATTTTTTGGTGTGTGTGTAAAGCGAAATAAAGAGTGTGGGTTTAGGAGATGATTTAGGCATTTCCTTGATATCCTTGTTTTATACCTTCTATTTGTCCTACCTTTGTGCTTAATCCAAGTTAACCCCCATTGAGCCTTTATATTTTTATTTTGCAACCTCATAAGTAGCCTAATCTCTTCTTTGATGGACCTTAATTTGATCCAAAAAGGTCCTAAATGCATTAATGTAAAATTGAATTAGTAAGGAGTTTGAAAAAATTGAAGAAGAAAACGGTGAAATTGATGCCCCAAGGTAAAACTTATTGGTGTATAATTGATGTGTGGTGGATAATTGTTATATAATTTACGCTAAAAATATTTCCATGATTGTGAAAAAAGAAAAAAAATTGATTCTTGTTGTAGTAAACTATGCGTCCACCAAGTGTTTGTGAAAATGCTTAAAAGAGATGGGCCAAAAACAAAAGGTATGGGTAGATGAAAAAGTAAAATTTGGTTGTTGGAGATTGGTTTAAATTGTTTAATGTAGTGTATTAAAGTGCTTAGAGGGGTTATTCACTATTCCCTAATAGTTCCTACCCGTCCTTTAGCCTACATTACAACCCAGAAAAGCCCTAATTGATCCTAAGCTTTACATTCGACTATGAGTAGATCATTACACTAAGGGAAAGACTATGGTTCATTATGTCTAACTTGTGAATTCCTTATGAGAGTGAGCGTAATTTGATTCTTATACCCATTATGTTTTGAATTGCCTAATTATGAGTGTTCATGGGTAACTCTGTTGTTGTGAGGGGCACATGTTTGAAGAATGTGGGTTATTTGTATGATGTCCTTGATTGAATGATAAGCATGAGTTTTCCAAATAGGTGAGTCAATTCTTGAGACTAGGATGTTTTGGGAGTAGTGTTCATGAGCTATCAATTGTGTTTGTAATGTAATTGATATAGAAACTTGCATTCGTGTAGTCATAGTTGTACTATGTTGAGTGTCTTTCATGTAGTAGAAGTGTGATAACACTCAACCTACACGTCAATTTAGTGCAAGGTGGTAATAATCAATATATTTACCCAACTTTAGAGTCAGGGTCGAATCCACAGGGAATAATGTGAGTAGCGATTAAACTAATTTGAAACTATAGCTACAAGTTAAATTCAAACAGATGATATGAAAAGATAAAATGGGGGTTTTGGAGATTAGAAAATAAGTGTTGGTAACTTTAGTTTAAGTTTTTGTAATTAAGAGTTTATGGAAAACCAGAATTATGTTCACTATGGGTTTTGGTACTTCACAGCTCCTAATAGTGATTCAAGATTCTCATAATAGGTAAGAACAACAAATTGTCTTTATCGAAGTTATGCCTAAATGTCTCTCAACCTACTTAAGCATTTAATTACCTAATCCTATCGGACTTAGGAAATCTATATTAATTGACTAGACTTCACATCAGGTTAATTAACCTTGTTACAACATCAATTATTAAATGGAAGGTTGGTAGCTTCCAAGTCCTTGAAAATAATTCACTTCCTACTATAGTTGATTTCTTATCTCAAGCAAATCAAAGTAGGTACTATCTATCGTTTGCAACCAATAGACAATAATTGAAACCTTGGAATTATCAAGGAGTCCTATTACCTTTAGAATCTTGAACACTTAGCAACTTAACAAGACCTAATCCATAGATCCTATAATTCGGGTTAAAGGGATTTAGCCACTCATAATTTAATAATCGATACAATAAGTTGAATTCATAATTTGAAAAATGAACTTACAGCAGGATGAATAGCAACGAGTATTTCTCAGATTAGATCAAAGTAGAAATACCAAAATATTGATGATAATCTCTTCAAATTTAATTGTTTTGTTCAAGTGAAGAAACTAGAGGAAAAATAACAAAATACGTGTGTTCCAAAAATAGGTTCGGAATAATAAATACCCATAAGAAAATCCTAAAATATGCTTTAAATACTTCATCCTAATTATGGAAACAAAATCACAAAGTGCAGTGTTTTCTCGAATTAGGTGACCACATGTGTGACGCCTTATCAGGAAGCTGACGACTTATCACGGATGTCGTCAGCTCCTCTTCAATTTTGACAATTTCTACTTGAGGTTGATGATGAATCCTGATGGCTTATCAAAACTCTGACGACATATCAGACAATGTCGTCACTTCTCCACCTCAACCCCCATGTTCTGTCTAAGGCTGACGGCAACTATAATGATTTATCACAAGGCTGGCGGCTTATCATATGTCGTCGTCACTCCTTCCAGTTGAATCCTATTCTCTGTTTAAGGCTGATGATGATGCTGATAACCTATCAGAGTGCTGATGATGTATCAGGAATGTCGTCAACCACACTTCTCTTCTATTTGCTTCAGATTTCAACTCTTTTACTTCCATCATTGTTGGTTCTTTTGCCTCTTGACTTTCACTGCAAAATCAAAGATAAAATAATCAAAAATGACAAAAGTTGCTTCAGACTTTGAAATTACTCTCAGTTAAAAGCCTCAAATGTGCTAGCATCTGCTCACACGTCAACATCCTCGACTTAAAACAATTGTTTGTCCTCAAGAAACTAAAACACAACCAAGAGGATACAAAAAACATTTGGTAGTCAATCATCTATATTATCTCAAAACCATCTTTACCTTCTCCAAGGTCAATTAATTCCAAATCAACTGTGTATGATACTGAGGAACAACAACAGGACACACAAGAATCAATATATGGCATCAATTCAACAACAACAACCATGAATGTATCAAGCTTACACTATCCAAACTAGCAACGTAACTAGTGTGCCCTCACTACAAAGAAGTCCCACTTCACTTATATCAGATATTACATATGTAACCATGGGGACAATCACCAGACACTCAATCTCATAATGAAGTTCCAATCAATGTAAGCCGAATAACATAGGTTTTCCCTTATTTTCATTACCAAGACTTGCAGACAGGTCAGCTAGGATCACTATAGGTCTTCTCTTTGGCTTGTAATGTAGGCTAGGTGCTGGTATGATACTCAAGGATATTTAAATTAACTAAGACTCCTTGGCACTACACTATTTTTGGGGTCTCACTTATCAACTTTACCTTATTTCTCCCTTTCTTGATTAAAGCACATTCAAGCTGGGTGCAGTTTTTATTGATTCAATTTCTTGTTTTTTTACAATTTTTCTTTTCTCATTCTTTTTCTACCACGCCCAACCTTGCATATTTTTTTTCTTATTACCCTCCTTCATACTTACTTTACATCGTGTACCCCTATGATAGCCACCCTCAACTTAGGCTATTTGCCTAAGTCAAAGTGCATAATATCCAAGACGGACTAGGGTCAAAACAGGTTTATTGTGATACGAATGGGAAGGTGATAAGTATAATAAAAAAATAGGCATTCAGGCTCAAAATCAGGATCAAGGGATATTATTCACACATAGAAGGTCATTTAGGCTAAAAGTGGACTAATATCAACAACGGCCTATGATCCTTTCCTAACTGCAATCCTACAACCAAGGCAAGACCAACCGGGCAAGTTCTGGATTTAACACACAACAGAAACTAGGTAGTATCTCACACACACATGGCACAAAGGTACATAACAAGATACTACCCATTCGGTTAATCCAATTGTTAGCAGTGATTATCATGTCACTAGTACCAATTCCATAACAAGATGCACAGTGGTCACACATAAATGCATATCACGCAATTATAAAATAGACCATTGGAGAGGTGTTAAAAAATCAACAAAAACATGTTAACTGCCTAAGGTACTTGTATTTCTCCTAGTCAAATCACACTATGCCTAAACATGCCAGCTCTAGTAGGAACAAAACTCTGGGAAAAAGAGGCACGACAACAAAAACCCCAAGAGGACATCAACACCCATAAGTAGTCCTACCCTCAACTTAAAATCATGCAATGTCCCAAATGTGTCAAACCAAAACAAAAGAGTTAGAAACATACTTGTGGTACCATGGGTGTGAAGATCTGATGTCAATCACATAATACGAATACAAACAACAAAATACCTTGGGTTGCCTCCCAAGAAGTGCCTGATTTAATATCGTGGCACGACCCAACTCAGCTTTTTCCTCCATCTTGAGGATATGAATTTTACCTCCAACTTAGAGTCTATTTTCTTGCCTCGCTCGTAGGGGGTGTTATAAAAATTAAGGATCCAAGTAATAGAATGTGCATGGTAAACCACTTGGCCCTAAAGTGAGGTTTGTTTTTATGTTGCTTATAAAGTGTAAAATAAAGAATATAGGATTTTTGCTTCTCATCTTCACACTCTTCTACTATTTTAGATGATTCCACAGACAAGATATTATCAAAACATAATATGGAAAAATGCTTTAAGTGAGACCCACCTAATTCTACTTCAAAATTTACACTATCTACTACACACTCACTTTTATTTACTTTTTCAATGTCAGTCTCAAGATCAAGATGACAACCGAGTGGTTGCGATTCTTGAATTTCTCCTCAAATTGGCTAATGTCCCCCTCATATTCTTCTTTGTTTAGCCACTGTAAACATGGTGGGAGTGGTAACTCTTTTATCTCTTCCCACAGTTGTTATTAATTCTCTAAGATTCATTTCATTAATTTGTTCACTTAAATCGTGACACCACACATATCTTAAATATGATCACTTTGACCACAAGCCAAACACCAAGTTACAGTAAGTAGGACAGTATCCACATCATATTGTAAAGGTCCCATCCATGCACTTCCAGGTAAATATGGACAGCAAGCCTCAAAATATGGTCCCCTATAATAATAACAAGCATCGTCACAAGAATCATCATCACTCAAAAAACCATCTATCCAAGCTAATATCTCAAGAAAGGATTGAGAAAAATAAAAATAAAAGAAAATAAAAAAAATAAACTAAAAAAATATTTACAAGTTTAAATTTAAGCAAGTAAACTAAAATTTCAAACCAACGCAATACGCCAAATTGTTCCTCGGCAATGGGGCAATTTTTGGATAACGCTCAACTTACACATCAGTTTAGTGTAAGGCGGCCGTCGTCAATATATTTACCCAACTTTTGAGTTGGGGTGGAATTCAAAGGGAACAATGTGAGTGGCAATTAAACTAATTTGAAACTATAGATACAAGTTGAATACAAACGAATGATACGAAAAGATAAACTAGGGGTTTTGGGGATTAGCAAATGTTTGTTGGTCACTTTAGTTTCAGTGTTTGTAATCAAGAGTTTATGGAAAACGAGAATTATGTTGAATATGGGTTTTGGTACTTGACAGATACTAATAGAGATTCAAGATTACGATAGGTACGAACAATAGATTATTTTTATCGAAGTTATGCCTATATGTCACTTGACCTACTTAAGCATTTAATTACCGAATCCTCTCGGACTTAGGGAATTTATATTCACTGACCAGACTGCACACAGGTTAATTAACCTTGTCACAGCGTCAATTATTAAATGGAAGGTTGGTAGTTTCCAAGTCCCTGTCAATAATTCACTTCCTACTATAGTTGATTTCTTATCTCAAGCAAATCAAAGCAGGTGCTATCTATCATTTGCAACCAATAGACAATAATTGAAACCTCAAAATTATCATGGAGTCCTATTACCTTAAGAATCTTGAACACTTAGCAACTTACCAAGACCTAACCCATAGATCCCATAATTCGGGTTAAAGGGATTTAGCCACTCATAATGTAATAATCGATACAACAAGTTGAATTCATAATTTGAAAAATGAACTTATAGCAACATGAATAGCAACGAGTGTTTCTCAGATTAGATCAAAGTAGAAATTCCAAAATATTGATGATAATCTCTTCGAAGTTAATTGTTTTGTTCAAGACAAGAAACTAGAGAGAAAATAACAAAATACATGCGTTCCAAAAATAGTTTAAGAATAATAAATCCCCCTTAGAAAACCCTAAACTATGCTTTAAATACTTCATCCTAATTATGGAAATAAAATCACAGAGTGCAGTGTTTTTCTAGAATTTGGTGACCACATGCGTGACTCCTTATCATGGATGCCATCTACTCCTCTTCAATTTTGACAATTTTTTCTTGAGGCTGACGATGAATCCTGATGGCTTATCAAAACTCTGACGACATATCAGAAAATGTTGTCACTTCTCCACCTCAACTACCATGTTCTGTCTAAGGCTGACGGCAACTCTAATGACTTAACACAAGCCTGATGGCTTATAACATGTCATCGTCACTCCTTCTAGCTAAATCCTATTCTCTGTTTAAGGCTGACGATAATGCTGATAACCTATCCTAGTGCTGATGACTTATCAGGAATTTTGTCATCCACACTTCTCTTCTATTTGCTTCATATTTTAACTCTTTTACTTCCATCATTGTTAGTTCTTTTGCCTCTTGACTTCCACTACAAAATCAAAGATAAAACAAACAAAAATGACAAAAGTTGCTTAAGACTTTGCAATTATTCTCAGTTAAAAGCCTCAAATGTGTTAGCATCTGCTCACACGTCAACACCCTCGACTTGAAACAATTGCTTGTCCTCAAGAATCTAAAACACAACCAAGAGGATGCAAAGTACATTTGGCAGACAGTCATCTATATTATCTCAAAATAATCTATACCTTGTCCAAGTTCAATTAATTCCAAATCAACTGTGTATGCTACTGAAGAACAACAACAGGACACACAAGAATCAAGATATGACATTAATACAGTAACAACAACCATGCATGTATCAATCTTAAACTATCCAAACTAGCTATGTAACCAGTGTGCCCTCACTACAAAGAAGTCTCACTTCACTTATGTCAGACATTACATATGTAACCATAGGGAAAATCACCAGACACTTTCTCTCAGAATAAAGTTCCAATCAATATATGCTAAATACCATAGGTTTGCCCTCATTTTCATTACCAAGACTTTCAGGCAGGTCATCTAGGATAACTTTAGGTCTTCTCTTTGGCTTGTAATGTAGGCTAGGGGCTCGTATGGTACACAAGGATATTTAAAGTAACTAAGCATCCTTGGAACTACACTATTTTTGAGGTCTCACTTATCAACTTTACCTTATTTCTCCCTTTCTTGATTAAAGCAAATTCAAGATGGGTGCAGTTTTTATTCATTCAGTTTTTTTTTATAATTTTTCTTTTCTCATTCTCTTTCTACCACACCCAACCTTGCATATTTTTTTTTCTTATTACCCTTCGTCATACTCACTTTACATCGTGCACCCCTATGATAGCCACTCTCAACTTAGGCTCTTTTCCTAAGTCAAAGTGAACAATGTCCAAGGCAGACCAGGGCCAAACAGGTTCATTATGATACAAATAGGAAGGTGATAAGTATAATAAAAAAATAGGCATTCAGGCTCAAAATAAGGATCAAGGGATATTATTCACACATAGAAGGTCATTTAGGCTAAAAGTGGACTAATATCATCAATAGCCTATGATCCTTTCCTAACCACTATCCTACAACCAAGGCAAGACCAATCGAGCAAGTTCTGGATTCAACACACAATAAGAACCAGGTAGTATCTCTCACACACATAGCACAAACGTACATCATAAGCTACTACCCATTTGGTTCATGCAATTGTTAGCAGTGATTACCATGTCACTAGTACCAATGCCATAACAAGATGCACAGTGGTCACACATAAATGCATATCACACAGTTATAAAATAGACCATTGGAGAGGTGTTCAAAAATCAACAAAAACATGTTAACTGTCTAAGGTACTTGTATTTCTCCTAGTTAACTATAACATTTTACAACAAATCACAATATGTCTAAACATGCCGGCTCTACTAGGAACAAAACTCTGGGAAAAAGAGGCACGACAACAAAATCCCCAAGAGGACATCAATACCCACAAGTAGTCCCAAACTCAACTTAAAATCATGCAATGTCCCCAATGTGTCAAACCAAAATAAGAAAGTTAGAAACATACCTGTGGCACCATGGGTGCGAAGATCTGATGTCAATCACATAATATGAATACAAACAATAAAATAGTTTGAGTTGCCTCCCAAGAAGCGCGTAATTTAATGTCGTGGCACGACCAAACTCAGTTTTTTCCTCCATCTTGTGGATATGAATTTCACCCCCAACTTAGAGTCTATTTTTTTGCCTCGCTCGTAGGGGGTGTTATAAAATTAAGGACCTGAGTAATGGAATGTTCATGGTAAACCACTCGGCCCTAAAGTGAGGTGTATTTTTATGTTGCTTATCAAGTGTAAAATAAAGAATATAGGATTTTTGCTCCTCTTCTTCACACTCTTCCACTATTTTAGACCATTCTACAGACAAGATATTATCTAAACATAATGTGGAAAAATGCTTCGAGTGATGCCCAACTAATTTTACTTTAAAATTTACACTATCTACTACACACTCACTTTTATTCACCTTCTTAATGTAAGTCTCAAGATCAAGATGACAATTGAGTGGTTGAGATTCTTGAATTTTCTCCTCAAATTGGCTAATGTCCCCCTCATATTCTTCTTTGTTTAGCCACTATAAACATGGTAGGAGTGGTAACTCTTTTAGCTCTTCCCACAGCTTTTCTTGATTCTCTAAAATTCGTTTCATCAATTTGTTTGCTTGAATCCTAACAGCACACATATAGTCAGTATGATCACTTTGACTACAAGCCAAACACCAAGTTATAATAAGTAGGACAGTATCCACATCATATTGTGAAGGTCCCATCCATGCACTTCCAGATAAATATGTTCAGCAAGCCTTAAAATATGGTCCCCTACAATAGTAACAAGAATCTTCACAAGAATTGTCATCCCTCAAAAAACCATCTATCCAGCCTGACATCTCAAGAAAGGTTTGATAAAAATAAAAAAAAAAGAAATTAAAAAAAATAAACTAAACAAATATTTACATGTTTGAATTCAAGCAAGTAAAATACATTTCCAAACCAACTCAATATGCCAAATTTTTCCCCTGCAACGGCGCTATTTTTTTATAACGCTCAACTTATACATCAATTTAGAGAAAGGTGGTCATCGTCAATATATATACCCACCTTTTGAGTTGGTGTCGAATCCATAGGGAACAATTTGAGTGGCAATTAAACTAATTTGAAACTATAGCTACAAGTTGAATTTAAATGGATGATACGAAAAGATAAAATAGGGGTTTTAGAGATTAGCAAATATTTGTTGGTCACTTTAGTTTCAGTGTTTATAATCAAGAGTTTATGGAAAATCAGAATTATATTCACTATGGGTTTTGGTACTTCACAGATACTAATAGTGATTCAAGATTCTCACGATAGGTAGGAACAACAGATTATCTTTGACCAGACTTCATCTCAGGTTAATTAACCTTGTTACAGCGTCAATTATTAAACGGACGGTTGGTAGATTCTAAGTCCTTATCAATAATTCACTTTCTACTATAGTTGATTTCTTATCTCAAGCAAATCAAAGCAGGTGCTATCTATCGTTTGCAACCAATAGACAATAATTGAAACCTCGGAATTATCTAGGATTTCTATTACCTTAAGAATCTTGAACACTTAGCAACTTACCAAGACCTAACCCATAGATCCCATAATTTGGGTTAAAGGGATTTAGCCACTCATAATGTAATAATCAATACAACAAGTTGAATTCATTATTTGAAAAATGAACTTACAGCAAGATGAATAACAATGAGTGTTTCTCAGATTAGATCAAACTAGAAATTCCAAAATATTGATGATAATCTCTTTAAAGTTAATTGTTTTGTTCAAGCCAAGAAACTAGAGAGAAAAAAAACAAAATCCGTCCGTTCCAAAAATAGGTTCAGAATAATAAATCCCCCTTAGACAACCCTAAACTATGCTTTAAATAATTCAGCCTAATTATGGAAACAAAATCTTAGAGTGCAGTATTTTTCTCGGATTAGGTGACGACATGCGTGACACCTTATCAGGAGGCTAATGACTTATCACAGATGTCATTAGCTCCTCTTCAACTTTGATAATTTTTTCCCGAGGCTGACTATGAATCCTAATGACTTATCAAAACTGTGATCATATATCAGATAATATCGTCACTTCTCCACCTCAACTCCCATATTCTGTCTTAGGCTGAGGGTGACTCTGACGTCTTGTCACTAGGTTTACGGCTTATCATATGTCATCATCACTTCGTTAAGCTAAGTTTTATTTTCTGTTTAAGGCTGACGATGAAGCTGATAACCTATTAGAGTGCTGGAGACTTATTAGGAATGTCGTCAGCCACACTTCTCTTCTATTTGCTTCAGATTTGAACTCTTTTACTTCAATAATTATTGGTTATCTTGCCTCTTGACTTCTACTACAAAATCAAAGATAAAACAATTAAAAACGACAAAAGTTGCTTAAGAGTTTGCAATTATTCTCAATTAAAAGCCTCAAATGTATTAGCATTTCCTCACACATCAAAGTGTAGAATCTCCATCTCATGAAGTTTAAATTAAAGATTTTTTTGATGATGAAAAATTCTTTAAGTGTGAGGTCATGATGTTAGGTGTATTTATGCATTCTAGCATCATTATTCTAGCCTTTTTAGCCTTTGTTTTACGGATGATTTATATACTATATGGGTTGATAGTGAGAGAAATGTGTATTATACTGATTAATCATGTGTTTATGATGTTAGGAGCGAGTTCAAAACAAGTTTGTGATTAAAAGATTCATTTAGAGTTCAACCCAGAAAACTAGTGCTACTAGCTTAAGCTAGGTGCTTGTCTAGTTAAGTTCAGTTGATTGTATTGTGTTGAAAGTATCAAAATGGTTTTTTTTTGTTATTATGAGTAGAATAAAGTTTTGGTAATGAGCAAATTTCAATTTGAATAAGTGTACTTCTGGAATAATAAGTGAAAGATCAATGCCAACTAGCTTAGCTTAGCTTTTGTTTTGATTCATCATAATGGATGTAGTGTTGTGTTTTCTTCTTAATTCGTGTTGTGCGATTGTGTAGGATACTTTTGGAGCAGTATATTATGATATTTTGATTTTAATAAGGCTTTGAATTCATGGGAAAGACGCCATAAGAGAAGGGTTCAAGAGGGGAGACTCAACACTTAACCAAATTTTGGAGAGCAAATGCCAGAGAGCCTGGGCGATATTGAGGTGCTGCCCTACCTGTAGCGAGGCTGTAGCCAAGGAACCGCTGACCTTGAGCGGGGCGATACCTAGGGCGCCTCTCAACCTATTTCGATGCTCAACATCTAAAGGTTTTCTTGGCCAACATGGATTGGGATTACTCATATACTATAAATACATGTTATATCATATTTATATGTACTTTTGGGCGTCATGGAGAAGAGGAGGATGCTCTACACATTTTTTAGGTTTTATAATTCTTTAATTTAGTTTCTTTATGGTTTTTATCATCAATCGAAGAGATTGGATGATGAATATTTCCATTAAAGGCTAAAACTCCTTTTTTGGGGATAAGGCCAAGATCATGACTACTTTCGTTTTGTAATTAAGTTTGTTGATTTTCTTATCATTATTGGTTTCTTGTTTATTCTTTTTTAACTATTTAAAGGATTATCTACACTTATAATTCAACAATTGTAAACCTTGTGATTTTTGGAGAGGGAATATGGAGATAGAACAAGGGAATAAGAAAAATACGATTTGTGTTTCTTTATGAAATAAAGGATTCAAATTAGTATCTAGGACAGGGATGTACTTAGATTCCTTACTTGATTCACATGTAGGAAGATAGCTTAAAAAAACTAATTAGATCATTACCTCCCCGCTCAATGATGTAGTTATAAGGTTCAACTTAGGCAAATGATTAGTGGTTGGGAAACAATAATCAAGCAATTAACTTTACGAATCAACAATCAAGATAAGCAATTTAATGAATGAAGTTCAACAACATAGTATGATTGTTCATAAGCCTTAAACCTGGGTTTCTATCCATAGATTTTCCTAAGTCATTATTTTTTTGCATTTGTTTAGTTTAGTTTTAATTTACAATTTTAGAAATCTATTTGCTCCTCTCCTCAATTGGTTAAACTAGAATTGGATAGGCGGAGAATGCAAGTCCCTGAGAGATCAATACTTGGACTTCCTTCAATCCACTTTACTACTTGATAAGACCACATATACTTGCGTGTGTGCTTGGGCATTGTCAAGTTTTTGGCGCCTTTGTCGGGGACTTGTAACTAAGCAACTATCCTATTTTTATTTTTTCTATATTGAGTTGTAAATAGTTTTTATTTTTTTGGTTTCATTTTATTTTCTTTTATTTCTCTTAATCATACTCTTCTTGAGATGTTAGCCTCAGGTAGATGGTTTTCAAGTGATGATGATTCTATATGGTGCATGGTTTGTGGTCAAAGTGGTTATTCTAAAGATATGTGTGCTTTAAACACCCATTCAGTAATATTTGTAGGCTATGGTGAAAGGAAAAATTACATAAACTATTGCAATCGAATGGGGCTAAATCTGTCATAAATTCAATCTTGGACCAACCAACAGAAGTTTCAGTAGCTATAACTAAACATACAAGCCACAACTCAAACTAGCAACTTGGAAGATTTGATGTAACAAATTTTAGCATCTCAGAATGAGTTGTTGGCATATATAAAGAACCAGCAGGAGGCTGTAGAGCAATTGGATAATAAGCTGGAAGGAGATGTAGAGTTGACTTCCCAACCTATTGTAGATGAACTTGTAGATAATTCTCAGAAGTCTGAGTACTCAGAAACTAAAATTGTTGAACAGGATGAGGAGATACCAGTGCCATCATGTCTATAGTGGCTAAGCAAAGTAAAATATGAGAAGGATATTAGCTAATTTGTGAAGCAAACATAAGAATCGCAGCCACTCGATTGTCATCTTTATCTTGAGACTGAAATTGAGAAGTTGAATAAAAGTGAGTCTGTAGTAGATTGTGTAAATTTTAAAGTAGGAGTGGTTGGGACTCACTCAAATCGCTTTTACACATTATGTTTAGATGATGTCTTGTCTATGGAATTATTTAAAATAGTGGAAGAGTGTGAAGATGAGGAACGAGAATCCTATATTCTAAATATTACATCGAATAAGCAATATAAAAACATACCTCAAATCAAGGACGAGTGGTTCACCATGCACATTCCATTACTCGGTTCCTTAAATTTTGTACCACCTCCCAATGATCGAGGCAAAAAAATGGATGCGGTATTGGGGGTTGAAATTTATATCCTCATGGCAGAGGAATAAATTGATTTGGGTCATGCCACGACACTAAATTAGGCGCTTCTTCGGAGGCAACCCAAGCTAAGGGATGTTTTATTATTAGCTTTTAGTTTTTATTTTCATGTAGTTTTTTGTTTTTGATTGAGTCACAGGTTAATAGGAAGTCTGAGTACCATAAACTTGAGCTAAGTAGCATGGCAAATACTGAGTGTGGGATCCCATGGATCTCATTAATGCAAAAGATGCTACTATCTAGGTATAGAGGCCTCAGGGAGTATTTTTATCTCTTACTCTTTAAACTCACTTTGGGGACAAAGTAGATTTTTAAGTGTGGGGTGGGGAAATTCTCAAATTTTGGCTCAATTTTTTTTTAAAAATAGGATATAATAAGTGAGATATTTGAGTTGGTGCTATTTTTTATTGCATGGTGCAAGTGTTTTGTTTGGTAAAAGCAAGTTGATTGAGGAAATTTCTACTTTTGAGACTCTTAGTCTCATTTTTGTGACTCTTGTATTTTTTTGCTTAAATTTGAATTCATGCTATTGTTTGGTTGAGAGTATGATGATCCTATGAGCATGTGCCATGTGCGTGTAAGGTTTTTTTATATTCCTTGTTACATGTGATGTCTAGAACTTTTCCGGTGTGTGTTTAAAGCAAAATAAAGAGTGTGGGTTTAGGAGATGATTTAGACATTTCTTTGATAGCGTTATTTTATACCTTCTATTTGTCCTACCTTTGTGCTTAATCCTAATTAACCCCCATTAAGCCTTTAAATTCTCCTTTGAAAAACTCATAAGTAGCCTAATACCTTCTTTGATGGACCTTAATTTGATCCAAAAAGCTCCTAAGTGCTTTAATGAAAAATTGAATTAGTAAGGAGTTTGAAAAAATTGAAGAAGAAAAAGGTGAAATTTATGCCCCAAGGTAAAAGTCATTGGTGTATAATTGATGTGTGGTGGATGGTTGTGATATAATTTATGCTAAAAATATTTCCATGATTGTGAAAAAAGAAAAAAAATTATTCTTGTAGTAGAAAATTGTGCGTCTACCAAGTGTTTGTGAAAATTCTTAAAAGAGATGGGGTAAAAAAAGGGTCTAGGTAGATTAAAAAGTGAAATTTGGTTGTTGGATATTGGTTTTAATTGTTTAAGTAGTATATTAAAGAGTTTAGAGAGGTTAGTCACTATTCCCAAATAGCTCTTACCCATCCTTTAGCCTACATTACAACCCGAAAAAGTTCTAATTGATCCTAAGCTTTACATTCGACTATTAGTGGATCATTACACTAAGGGAAAGCCTATGGTTCATTGTGTTACTTGTGAATTCCTTGTGAGAGTGACCATTCTTGTACCCATCATGTTTTTAATTGCTTAATTGTGAGTGATTATGGGTAACTCTCTTGTTGTTAGGGGCACATGTTTGATGAATGTGTGTGGTTTGTAAGATGTCCTTGATTGAATGATAAGCATGAGTTTACCAACTAGGTGAGTCAATTCCTGAGACTAGGATGTTTTGGGAGTAGTGTTCATGAGCTATCAATTGTGTTTGTAACGTGCTTGATGTAGAAACTTTAATTCGTGTAGTAATGGTAGTAATATCTTGAGTGTCTTGCATGTACCAGAAGTGTAGAATCTCGAGGTCATGAGGTTTAAAGTAAAGAGTTGTTCGAGAATGAACAAAACTCTAAGTGTTGGGTGGTGATGTTGGGTGTATTTATGCATTCTAGCATCATTATTCTAGCCTATTTAGCCTTTTTTTAAGGATGATTCATATACTATATAGATTAATAATGATATAAATGTGTATCATGGAGATGAAGCATGTGTTTATGATGTTAGGAGTGAGTTCCAAACAAGTTTTTTGTGATACTACAAGTTTTCCCATTAAATATTTTGCTCCCAAATGTGTCAAGTTGTTAAAGCCTTTTTATCTTTCCAAGAGCCCGTTAAGATCTCGAACGAAAATGTGTTGAATTCTGTCCTTTATTGTGATTAATAATTTTTCTATGTGGAATTTCTGGATATGCGACCCTTCATCGCGTAGAGCATCGAATAATCTTTCCAATGATATGTGGATCATCCAAAACGGACACTTGAGCGATGAGTTACGATCATTCTGATCTAACCATGAATAGTGGTG